>NW_024400312.1:0-37894 GCF_905171765.1 Bufo bufo
ACTGTTATGGGGGGATCTGTGGATGGCACTGTTATGGGGGGGATCTGTGGATGGCACTGTTAGATGCCGGCCCCCATGTTTCTGTAATGGCAGCGGGGGCCGGTGCCCGCTTCATTCATACAGTGGGCGGCGCAGGCGCGTGACGTAGTGAGCTACGCTACGAGCGCCCGCCCGGCCTCCTGATGCCAAGCAGTTAGTAGTAAGTCGTACAGCGTTAGAATTAAGATGATTGGAATACTCTAACAATACCCACAAGTTAGATATGATTACCGTATACTACAGTGAGCGGGGCCCGGTGTAGTAGAATACAGTGACTGCACCGGGCCCCGCTGCCATTACAGATGCCGGCCCCCAGCCCCTCCTCCCTCTCAGCCTATTCACCGGACGGTCGCAGCATTCGCCCCCATAAGACGCACTGCTATTTTTCCCCCACTTTTGCGAAAAATACGGTACTTCTCTACTGTAAGAATAAAGGCCAATGCACGCAGTGCGTCACGTTACCGCAAAACGAACACGTTAAGTGACCGCGAAGAAGCTTTTCATATGCTTCACTATACGGCAGGCAACGCACAGGAGCGGCAATACTTCTACTTTCCATTGTGTTCCGCTGTTAGCCTCGCCGCTCACTGATACCTGATAAGTAAATATGCCGGACTAGAGACACTTGTATCAGTGACGGGAACGGACGGTCAAGAGCTCAAGACTGAAGCTGGAAACCATCGGAAAAACTGCTGTCATTCAGATAAGGCTACTTTCACACTTGCGGCAGGACGGATGTGACAGGCTGTTCACCATGTCGGATTCGTCCTTCTGCTATTTCGCCGTGCCGCCGCTCCGTCCCCATTGACTATAATGGGGGCGGAGCTCCAGCGCAGCACGGCGAAAGCCGCCGAACTAAAAAGTCAGACATGCAGTACTTTTTAGTCTGGCGGCTTTCGCCGTGCTGCGCCGGAGCTCCGCCCCCGTCCCCATTATAGTCAATGGGGACGGAGCGGCGGCACGGCGAAATAGCGGAAGGACGAATCCGACATGGTGAACAGCCTGTCGGATCCGTTCTGCCGCAAGTGTGAAAGTAGCCTAAGGCTATAAAGACTGTAAACTCAGATTGTAGCTTAACCTTTACACATGACTGTGGGATTCTACTGGGGAAATCATGTTTTACAATAAATGCCCCGTCCTGGATCCCCCACTGCCCGATCATCAGCAGAAGATCAGCACACAACGGAGAAGGCAGCGGCTCGTGGCCAGTAGTTCTGTGGTGATGACATGTATGGTGCCTTTCCTTCCTTCAAGGAATGTATAAAACACATTTGCATATTAAATACAGAGGAGTCTGAGTCGGACCATTTATCTACCGACTCCACAGCCCTGGATGTGATGTGTTGGGTTTGCACCAGACATAGCGTTTTCTTTGATGGCCGATAAGTTCAATATTAGTCTCCTCAGACCAGAGCCCCTTCCTTAATACATCTCTATGGAGCGTACAGCTTATTGTCGTCCTCTGTGCAGATCCTCCAGTCTCTGCTGTGGAACTCTGCAGCTCCTCCAGGGTCACCTTAGGTCTCTGTGCTGCCTCTCTGATTAATGCCCTCCTTGCCCGGTCCGTCAGTTTTGGTGAGCGGCCATCTCTTGGCAGGTTTGCTGTTGTGCCATGTTCTTTCCATCTGGTTATGATAGATTTGATGGCGCTCCTGGGGATCAGCAAAGATTTGGATATTTTTTTTATAACCTAACCCTGACTTGTACTTCTCAACATTGTCCCTTACTTGTTTGGAGAGTTCCCTGGTCTTCATGGCAGTGTTCGGTTAGTGATGCCTCTTGCTTAGGTGTTGCAGCCTCTGGTGTGTATATGTAATGACAGGTCATGTGACACTTAGATTGCACACAGGTGACATCATGTCACTAATTATGTGACTTCTGAAGGTAATTGGTTGCACCAGAGCTTTTTATGGGCTTCCTAACAAAGGGGGTGAACACATACGCACAGGACAATGTTTTCTATTTCTAAACAATAGTTTTATTTATATATTTTTCTCATTTCACTTCAGAAACTTAGACTATTGTGTCCTGATCCATCACATACAATTCAGATTAACAAAACATTCAACTTAAGGCCGTAATGTAACAAAATATGAGAAAAGTCAAGGGGGTGAATACTTTTGCAAGGCACTGTATATATCACACAGCTCCTCTATCATATAACATATATATATATATATATTCACATAGCTCGTCTGATATCATTCACCAGGTTCACTATAAATCTGGGGGGGTACGGTACACGGGGAGTGGGGGTTTGTGGATTTCTGCACATCCTCTTGTATAAATACTCTGCCGTGGTACCGGCTGCCGGTTGCTGCGTGGCCTGGACCCTGCCTTCTCATAATATGCACCATTTTTAAGGAAGTGAATGTCGTGTGGTCGGTATTTGTGGTGACGTCGCTGGGTAGATCCTTGACACTGTCCACAAGTGCAAGACATCAGTGGGTGCGGACTCCCTCGTTCCAGTCCTGTCAGCCTGTGTATGACCCTAGTGAACTCCACCCTGCTCTGTCACAGGGAGGACTCCGCATCCCTCCCTCTATACACACGGAGCCCCCACGTGGCTCTTATCATTTAGTTGTCTTCAGTCTGCACCCTTCATACTCACCACACCTCTCCTGATGTGTACAGAATAATGAACCATGTCCAGAGGGTGGAGGACAGGACGGAGGGCGTATGGGAGAACTTGGGATGCAGAGGGTGGAGGACAGGACGGAGGGCGTATGGGAGAACTTGGGATGCAGAGGGTGGAGGACAGGACGGAGGGCGTATGGGAGAACTTGGGATGCAGAGGGTGGATGACAGGACTGAGGGCGTATGGGAGAACTTGGGATGCAGAGGGTGGAGGAGAGGACAGAGGGTGTATGGGAGAACTCGGGATGCAGAGGGTGGAGGACAGGACGGAGGGCGTATGGCAGAAGTTGGGGTGCAGAGGGTGGAGGACAATATGGAGGGCGTATGGGAGAACTTGGTAGCAGAAGGTGGAGGACTGGATGGAGGGCGTATGGGAGAAGTTGGGGTGCACAGGGTGGAGGACTGGACGGAGTGCGTATGGCAGAAGTTGGGGTGCAGAGGGTGGAGGACAAGATGGAGGGCGTATGGGAGAACTTGGGATGCAGAGGGTGGAGGACAGGACGGAGGGCGTATGGGAGAACTTGGGATGCAGAGGGTGGAGGACAGGACAGAGGGCGTATGGGAGAACTTGGGATGCAGAGGGTGGAGGACAAGATGGAGGGCGTATGGCAGAAGTTGGGATGCAGAGGGTGGAGGACAAGATGGAGAGCGTATGGGAGAACTTGGTAGCAGAAGGTGGAGGACTGGATGGAGGGCGTATGGGAGAAGTTGGGGTGCACAGGGTGGAGGACTGGACGGAGTGCGTATGGCAGAAGTTGGGGTGCAGAGGGTGGAGGACAAGATGGAGGGCGTATGGGAGAACTTGGGATGCAGAGGGTGGAGGACAGGACGGAGGGCGTATGGGAGAACTTGGGATGCAGAGGGTGGAGGACAGGACAGAGGGCGTATGGGAGAACTTGGGATGCAGAGGGTGGAGGACAGGACAGAGGGCGTATGGGAGAACTTGGGATGCAGAGGGTGGAGGACAGGACGGAGGGCGTATGGGAGAAGTTGGGATGCAGAGGGTGGAGGACAAGATGGAGGGCGTATGGCAGAAGTTGGGATGCAGAGGGTGGTGGACAAGATGGAGGGCGTATGGGAGAACTTGGTAGCAGAAGGTGGAGGACTGGATGGAGGGCGTATGGGAGAAGTTGGGGTGCACAGGGTGGAGGACTGGACGGAGTGCGTATGGCAGAAGTTGGGGTGCAGAGGGTGGAGGACAAGATGGAGGGCGTATGGGAGAAGTTGTTGTGCAGAGGGTGGTGGGAGAGCAGGGAGAGTGTATGCTTTGTACAAGGTGGGGGTGTTGTAATTTGGGGTGCAGAGTGTTATGTACAGGATGACGGTGTAAGTTTGGGTGTGTTTTGTTCAGGATGTGGGTGTTGTAAGTTGGGGTGCAGTGTTGTGTACAGGATGGGGGTGTTGTAAGTTGGGGTGCAGAGCTGCAGGTCCTGGTGACCTGTTTTGTAGCTCGGATCCACCTGCTCATTATGAATTCTATAACTGCTCAGGTGACGAGGATCTTTTGTTTCTCATGTGTGATCTGCTCCTCCAGGATGAGAGGCTCCCGAGATCCAAACACATGACTGTCATCGTCTCAGTCACAATCTACTTTTTTGAGTATTATGGTCCTCTCTGAAGGCCCAGTTTGACTCATCAACACCAATGCTCAGAGACTCCAGTAATTCTTATGTATTATTATCCAGCTGCCACCTCCATGAGATGCCTCCACCACCTCGACAACGATGAGGACTTATAGTTACCTTCATGTTCTTCTTCTGCTTCGTTACGCTCTGTCTTGTTCTTTTGGTTGGTTGGGTGGCCCTCTAGTTGTGAGCTTTCATGGATTACTGACGGCTGGTGACCTGATTGGTGACAACCTGAATATCTGATGGGTTGTGCACTTTCGCTGAAGGTGGGAAACAGGGGCCTGAAGGGGCGGATGGAGGGGCCTGAAAGAGAGGTCAATGGAGCATGTAGGGTGGGGACAGAAGCGGATTGGCCATAGACCTTACAGGGAAATTTCCCGGTGGATCGATGCCCAGGGGGCCGCATGGGCTCCTGGGCCCTCCTCGCGGCTGGCTAGTGGAAGTTTTTGACATGTATTTTGTGCTACTGGCCATTTTTTTATGATGGTCTATGGTATTCGGCTCTGCTGGGGCGGTATAATGTGCCACAATACGGTATTGCTGGCTCTGCCTTGCATCAATTTGAACCTGACTACAAAACGGGGCCACTTTTTGTATTTTTTCCAGGGCCACTTTAAGTTCCCCGTCCACCCCTGGCTGGGGATGGTACGTTTCCTCTTCCTGTCACATGACTGTTGCTCTGTCTCTCACCGATGCTTTACACTGCAGCTCACCTTGTTCTGATTACCACAAGATCGGTGACTGTGAATATTATAATTATGACTGGGTGATATCCGGGTGGATGGGGGCTATTCCCAGTACAGGCAGAGCACACCGTGTAATATTTGGGGCTATACGGGGTCAAGTGACTGACATTATCCGGTATGGGGGGGGAAGGGGGTCTGCATTCTGGAGGGGAGTGATGTCAGCGGCAGCTGCTGGGAGACACCCCGCCGGGAGAGCGATCTGCACAAATAAGGAGCGGAGTCACTGAATGCTGCTCCAACTGCACCCCTCCCCCGATCCAAACATCTGCCCACATGTCTTACTTCTAAAGTATCACTCCCGTCATCCCTGACCCCAGGAGCTCACAATCTAATCTCCCTATCTCTCTCACAGTATATAACTCCCATCATCCCTGACCCCAGGAGCTCACAATCTAATCTCCCTATCTCTCTCACAGTATATTATTATTATTTATTATTAAAGCGCCATTCATTCCATAGCGCTGTACATATGATAAGCGGTGCACATACATAATACAGACAATTGCACTAATCATAAACAAGACAAGTTACAGACTGGTACAGAAGGAGAGAGGGCCCTGCCCGTGAGGCTTACAATCTACATGGTATGGGAGAAGGACACAGTAGGTGCGAGTTAAGTAGGTCATGGCGGTATAGAGGCAGCAGGGTCACTGGTTGTAACTTGTCTGAAGAGGTGGTTTTCAGGTTTCTTTTGAAGGATTCCACTGTAGGTGAGAGTCTGATATGTTGGGGCAGCGAGTTCCTGAGTATGGGGGATGCACGGGAGAAATCCTGGAGGAGATTGTGGGAAGAGGCGAGAAGAGGAGAGAAGGAGGTCTTGTGAGGATCGGAGAGTGCGTGTGGGGATGTATCGGGAAAGTAGCTCAGAGATGTAGGGAGGGGACAGGTTATGGACGGCCTTGTATGTATTTGTTAGTACTTTGAAGTGAATTCGCTGGGCAATGGGGAGCCAGTGAAGGGATTGGCAGAGGGGAGAGGCAGAGGAGTAATAGGGTGAGAGGTGGATCAGTCGGGCAGCAGAGTTGAGGATAGATTGGAGGGGTGCGAGAGTGCTAGATGGAAGGCCACAGAGGAGAATGTTGCAGTAGTCTAGGCGGGAGATGATGAGGGCATGTACAAGAATTTTCACAGATTCAAAGTTAAGGAAAGCACGGATGCGGGAGATGTTTTTGAGTTGGAGGCGGCAGGTGGTGGAAAGAGCTTGGATGTGCGGTCGGAAGGAAAGTGCAGAATCCAAGTTCACTCCAAGGCAGCAGACTTTGTTGACTGGGGAGAGTGCGGAGCCATTGATCATGATAGATAGGTCTGTTGAGGGGGTTGAACAAGATGGGGGAAAGATTATGAATTCTGTCTTATCCATGTTAAGTTTTAGAAAGCGAGAGGCGAAAAAGGATGATATAGAAGATAGACATTGTGGGATTCTTGATAGTAAGGTGGTGATGTCTGGACCAGAGAGGTAGATTTGTGTGTCGTCAGCGTAGGAGTGATACTGAAAGCCATGGGACTCTATGAGATGTCCCAGGCCAAAGGTGTAGATAGAGAAGAGCAGGGGTCCTAGGACAGAGCCTTGCGGGACACCAACAGAGAGGGAATGAGACGAGGAGGTGGTGCGAGAGTGGGAGACGCTAAACGTCCGGTCTGTGAGGTATGATGTGATCCAGAAGAGGGCCAGGTCGGTGATGCCAAGAGATGAGAGAGTTTGCAACAGAAGGGAGTGGTCAACAGTGTCGAAGGCAGAGGACAGGTCAAGGAGAAGGAGGACAGAGTATTGTTTCTTGGTTTTGGCTGTCAGTAGGTCATTGGTGAGTTTGGTAAGGGCAGTCTCGGTCGAGTGGTGGGGTCGGAAGCCAGATTGTAGGCGGTCAAAGAGGGAGCAGGAGGAGAGGTGGGAGGACAGTTCGTATATAACTCCCATCATCCCTGACCCCAGGAGCTCACAATCTAATCTCCCTATCTCTCTCACAGTATATAACTCCCATCATCCCTGACCCCAGGAGCTCACAATCTAATCTCCCTATCTCTCTCACAGTATATAACTCCCATCATCCCTGACCCCCAGAAGATCACAATCTAATCTCCCTATCTCTCTCACAGTATATAACTCCCATCATCCCTGACCCCAGGAGCTCACAATCTAATCTCTCTAACTCACACACAGTGTATCACTCCCATCATCCCTGGCCCCTGGAGCTCACAATCTAATCCATCACGCACAATGTATCATTCTCATCATCCCCGTCCTGACACGCTTCTGTCATCGCCAGCAGGAAGGTTGTCAGCAGTTGCTGTACGGTAGGTCTTGGATTGGGGTTGGACTAGACGGGCTCACCTGCACCGATTCACTGGTGGTCCATCCACTGACCTCTACATACCCAGAGCACCCCACCACAGCGCCCGGAGCCTCGCAGTGTGGCCCTAACGGCTTACGGCAGATGGCATTGTCAGCGGGTGGTCAGTCACTGCAGCCGTCGGTGGTTTTATTGTTATGGCTGCTTGCTGCATATTTCTCAGTTCATGTGATGTTTGGTCGTCACATTCCAGTCTTATCAACAGAGCCAACGCCTCCTGCCACCGGGCAAAGTACCAGTGTGCACCGCCGGCAGGAGCCTGAGGAGAGTCACATGGGGCAAAGTGCACCTCCTCCTCCTCACTATACCAGTGTGCACCGCCGGCGGGAGCCTGAGGAGAGTCACATGGGGCAAAGTGCACCTCCTCCTCCTCACTATACCAGTGTGCACCACCAGCAGGAGCCTGAGGAGAGTCACATGGGGCAAAGTGCACCTCCTCCTCCTCCTCACTATACCAGTGTGCACCGCCAGCAGGAGCCTGAGGAAAGTCACATGGGGCAAAGTGCACCTCCTCCTCCTCACTATACCAGTGTGCACCACCAGCAGGAGCCTGAGGAGAGTCACATGGGGCAAAGTGCACCTCCTCCTCACTATACCAGTGTGCACCACCAGCAGGAGCCTGAGGAGAGTCACATGGGGCAAAGTGCACCTCCTCCTCCTCCTCACTATACCAGTGTGCACCGCCAGCAGGAGCCTGAGGAAAGTCACATGGGGCAAAGTGCACCTCCTCCTCCTCACTATACCAGTGTGCACCACCAGCAGGAGCCTGAGGAGAGTCACATGGGGCAAAGTGCACCTCCTCCTCCTCCTCACTGTACCAGTGTGCACCGCCAGCAGGAGCCTGAGGAAAGTCACATGGGGCAAAGTGCACCTCCTCCTCCTCACTATACCAGTGTGCACCACCAGCAGGAGCCTGAGGAGAGTCACATGGGGCAAAGTGCACCTCCTCCTCACTGTACCAGTGTGCACCGCCTCCTCCTCACTATACCAGTGTGCACCGCTGGCGGGAGCCTGAGGAGAGTCACATGGGGCAAAGTGCACCTCCTCCTCCTCACTATACCAGTGTGCACCGCCGGCAGGAGCCTGAGGAGAGTCACATGGGGCAAAGTGCACCTCCTCCTCCTCCTCCTCACTATACCAGTGTGCACCGCCAGCAGGAGCCTGAGGAGAGTCACATGGGGCAAAGTGCACCTCCTCCTCCTCACTATACCAGTGTGCACCACCAGCAGGAGCCTGAGGAGAGTCACATGGGGCAAAGTGCACCTCCTCCTCCTCCTCACTATACCAGTGTGCACCGCCAGCAGGAGCCTGAGGAAAGTCACATGGGGCAAAGTGCACCTCCTCCTCCTCACTATACCAGTGTGCACCACCAGCAGGAGCCTGAGGAGAGTCACATGGGGCAAAGTGCACCTCCTCCTCCTCACTATACCAGTGTGCACCGCCGGCAGGAGCCTGAGGAGAGTCACATGGGGCAAAGTGCACCGCCTGCTCCTCACTATACCAGTGCGCACCGCCGGCAGGAGCCTGAGGAGAGTCACATGGGGCAAAGTGCACGGCCTGCTCCTCACTATACCAGTGTGCACCGCCAGCGGGAGGCTGAGGAGAGTCACATGGGGCAAAGTGCACGGCCTGCTCCTCACTATACCAGTGTGCACCGCCGGCAGGAGCCTGAGGAGAGTCACATGGGGCAAAGTGCACGGCCTGCTCCTCACTATACCAGTGTGCACCACCAGCGGGAGCCGGAGGAGAGTCACATGGGGAAAAGTGCACCGCCTGCTCCTCACTATACCAGTGTGCACCGCCAGCGGGAGCCTGAGGAGAGTCACATGGGGCAAAGTGCACCTCCTCCTCACTATACCAGTGTGCACCGCCGGCAGGAGCCTGAGGAGAGTCACATGGGGCAAAGTGCACCGCCTGCTCCTCACTATACCAGTGTGCACCGCCAGCGGGAGCCTAAGGAGAGTCACATGGGGCAAAGTGCACCGCCTCCTCCTCAGCGTACCAGTGTGCACCGCCAGCAGGAGCCTGAGGAGAGTCACATGGGGCAAAGTGCACCTCCTCCTCACCGTACCTGTGTGCACCGCCAGCGGGAGCCGGAGGAGAGTCACATGGGGCAAAGTGCACCTCCTCCTCCTCATCACTGTACCTGTGTGCACCGCCGGCGGGAGCCTGAGGAGAGTCACATGGGGCAAAGTGCACCGCCTCCTCCTCACGATTTCAGTGTGCACCGCCAGCGGGAGCCTGAGGAGAGTCACATGGGGCAAAGTGCACCGCCTCCTCACTGTACCTGTGTGCACCGCCAGACGGGAGCCTCAGGAGAGTCACATGGGGCAAAGTCCACCACCTTCTCCTCACTATACCAGTGTGCACCGCCGGCGGGAGCCTGAGGAGAGTCACATGGGGCAAAGTGCACCTCCTCCTCCTCACTATACCAGTGTGCACCGCCGGCGGGAGCCTGAGGAGAGTCACATGGGGCAAAGTGCACCGCCTCCTCACTGTACCTGTGTGCACCGCCAGACGGGAGCCTCAGGAGAGTCACATGGGGCAAAGTGCACCGCCTGCTCCTCACTATACCAGTGTGCACCGCCGGCGGGAGCCTGAGGAGAGTCACATGGGGCAAAGTGCACCGCCTCCTCACCGTGCCAGTGTGCACCGCCTCCTCCTCACTATACCAGTGTGCACCGCTGGCGGGAGCCTGAGGAGAGTCACATGGGGCAAAGTGCACCTCCTCCTCCTCACTATACCAGTGTGCACCGCCGGCAGGAGCCTGAGGAGAGTCACATGGGGCAAAGTGCACCTCCTCCTCCTCCTCACTATACCAGTGTGCACCGCCAGCAGGAGCCTGAGGAGAGTCACATGGGGCAAAGTGCACCTCCTCCTCCTCACTATACCAGTGTGCACCACCAGCAGGAGCCTGAGGAGAGTCACATGGGGCAAAGTGCACCTCCTCCTCCTCCTCACTATACCAGTGTGCACCGCCAGCAGGAGCCTGAGGAAAGTCACATGGGGCAAAGTGCACCTCCTCCTCCTCACTATACCAGTGTGCACCACCAGCAGGAGCCTGAGGAGAGTCACATGGGGCAAAGTGCACCTCCTCCTCCTCACTATACCAGTGTGCACCGCCGGCAGGAGCCTGAGGAGAGTCACATGGGGCAAAGTGCACCGCCTGCTCCTCACTATACCAGTGCGCACCGCCGGCAGGAGCCTGAGGAGAGTCACATGGGGCAAAGTGCACGGCCTGCTCCTCACTATACCAGTGTGCACCGCCAGCGGGAGGCTGAGGAGAGTCACATGGGGCAAAGTGCACGGCCTGCTCCTCACTATACCAGTGTGCACCGCCGGCAGGAGCCTGAGGAGAGTCACATGGGGCAAAGTGCACGGCCTGCTCCTCACTATACCAGTGTGCACCACCAGCGGGAGCCGGAGGAGAGTCACATGGGGAAAAGTGCACCGCCTGCTCCTCACTATACCAGTGTGCACCGCCAGCGGGAGCCTGAGGAGAGTCACATGGGGCAAAGTGCACCTCCTCCTCACTATACCAGTGTGCACCGCCAGCAGGAGCCTGAGGAGAGTCACATGGGGCAAAGTGCACCGCCTGCTCCTCACTATACCAGTGTGCACCGCCAGCGGGAGCCTAAGGAGAGTCACATGGGGCAAAGTGCACCGCCTCCTCCTCAGCGTACCAGTGTGCACCGCCAGCAGGAGCCTGAGGAGAGTCACATGGGGCAAAGTGCACCTCCTCCTCACCGTACCTGTGTGCACCGCCAGCGGGAGCCGGAGGAGAGTCACATGGGGCAAAGTGCACCTCCTCCTCCTCATCACTGTACCTGTGTGCACCGCCGGCGGGAGCCTGAGGAGAGTCACATGGGGCAAAGTGCACCGCCTCCTCCTCACGATTTCAGTGTGCACCGCCAGCGGGAGCCTGAGGAGAGTCACATGGGGCAAAGTGCACCGCCTCCTCACTGTACCTGTGTGCACCGCCAGACGGGAGCCTCAGGAGAGTCACATGGGGCAAAGTCCACCACCTTCTCCTCACTATACCAGTGTGCACCGCCGGCGGGAGCCTGAGGAGAGTCACATGGGGCAAAGTGCACCTCCTCCTCCTCACTATACCAGTGTGCACCGCCGGCGGGAGCCTGAGGAGAGTCACATGGGGCAAAGTGCACCGCCTCCTCACCGTACCTGTGTGCACCGCCAGCGGGAGCCGGAGGAGAGTCACATGGGGCAAAGTGCACCTCCTCCTCCTCATCACTGTACCTGTGTGCACCGCCGGCGGGAGCCTGAGGAGAGTCACATGGGGCAAAGTGCACCTCCTCCTCCTCACTATACCAGTGTGCACCGCCAGCGCGAGCCTAAGGAGAGTCACATGGGGCAAAGTGCACCTCCTTCTCCTCACTATACCAGTGTGCACCGCCGGCGGGAGCCTGAGGAGAGTCACATGGGGCAAAGTGCACCTCCTCCTCGCTGTACCTGTGTGCACCGCCAGGCGGGAGCCTCAGGAGAGTCACATGGGGCAAAGTGCACCGCCTCCTCCTCACGATTTCAGTGTGCACCGCCAGCGGGAGCCTGAGGAGAGTCACATGGGGCAAAGTGCACCGCCTCCTCACTGTACCTGTGTGCACCGCCAGACGGGAGCCTCAGGAGAGTCACATGGGGCAAAGTCCACCACCTTCTCCTCACTATACCAGTGTGCACCGCCGGCGGGAGCCTGAGGAGAGTCACATGGGGCAAAGTGCACCTCCTCCTCCTCACTATACCAGTGTGCACCGCCGGCGGGAGCCTGAGGAGAGTCACATGGGGCAAAGTGCACCGCCTCCTCACTGTACCTGTGTGCACCGCCAGACGGGAGCCTCAGGAGAGTCACATGGGGCAAAGTCCACCACCTTCTCCTCACTATACCAGTGTGCACCGCCGGCGGGAGCCTGAGGAGAGTCACATGGGGCAAAGTGCACCTCCTCCTCCTCACTATACCAGTGTGCGCCGCCTCCTCCTCACTCACAGTGTGCGCCGCCTCCTCCTTACTGTACCAGTGTGCGCCGCCTCCTCATCACTCACAGTGTGCACCGCCTCCTCCTCACTGTACCAGTGTGCGCCGCCTCCTCCTCACTCACAGTGTGCACCGCCTCCTCCTCACGTACCACTGTGCACCGCCTCCTCCTCATCGTACCAGTGTTCACCGCCTCCTCCTCACCGTACCAGTGTGCACCGCCTCCTCCTCACCGTACCAGTGTGCACCGCCTCCTCCTCACCGTACCAGTGTTCACCGCCTCCTCCTCACTATACCACTGTGCACCGCCTCCCCCTCACTATACCAGTGTGCACCGCCTCCTTCTCACCGTACCAGTGTGCGCCGCCTCCTCCTCACTATACCAGTGTGCACCGCCTCCTGCTCACCGTACCAGTGTGCACCGCCTCCTCCTCACCGTACCAGTGTGCGCCGCCTCCTCCTCACTATACCACTGTGCGCCGCCTCCTCCTCACTATACCACTGTGCACCGCCTCCTCCTCATCGTACCAGTGTTCACCGCCTCCTCCTCACCGTACCAGTGTGCACCGCCTCCTCCTCACCGTACCAGTGTGCACCGCCTCCTCCTCACTGTACCAGTGTGCACCGCCTCCCCCTCACTATACCAGTGTGCACCGCCTCCTCCTCACCGTACCGGTGTGCACCGCCTCCTCCTCACCGTACCGGTGTGCACCGCCTCCTCCTCACCGTACCAGTGTGCGCCGCCTCCTCCTCACCGTACCAGTGTGCGCCGCCTCCTCCTCACCGTACCAGTGTGCGCCGCCTCCTCCTCACTGTACCAGTGTGCACCGCCTCCCCCTCACTATACCAGTGTGCACCCCACCAGGAGCTGGGTCACATGAGGTGGAGCTTATATCCTTCTGCAGTCCCTGATAGTGGTTGAGGAGGAGGAGTAGTGTGGACCTTGATGTCACCGTGCTGGACTGTCAGCTTTCCTCAGGAATAAGCTCTAAGGCATCCTCAAACTGCGGCCCTCCAGCTGTTGTAAAACTACAACTCCCACAATGCCCTGCTGTAGGCTAATACCTGTAGGCTGTTCGGGCATGCTGGGAGTTGTAGTTTTGCAACAACTGGAGGGCCGCAGTTTGAGGATGCCTGCTCTAAGGTCTCTGCACCCCGTGAGAGTCCACATTGTACACAGCTCCGTGGCGGAGGAATGCACTGTTACTGTATAGAGTGGAGTCATTTTTTTCTTTAAGGGGTTCAGTCGGTGCAACCCCAACCCCCCCAGCAGCATCAGTCCCTGCCCCCCAGAGCGGGTGCACACCTCATCCCCAACTTCCTCTGCAAATCCTTATCTCAGGTCACCAACGTCCTCTCCAGGTCCCAAGTCCGCAGACTGTAGATTATTACAAATCACGAATCGGCAGGATACATCTGTAGATTGCGTGTTATTATACAGTCAGGTAACCATGTAGGGATATCAGAAAGAATATGCGGCACTCACCGGAGTCTTCACAAAGTGTTGCTCTTTATTGATCCTTAGTACAGGACAGATGAGTGGGGTGCTTGGGCGGACGGGCTCCTGCAGATGAGTGGGGTGCTGGGGCGGACGGGCTCCTGCAGATGAATGGGGTGCTGGGGCGGACGGGCTCCTGCAGATGAATGGGGTGCTGGGGCGGACGGGCTCCTGCAGATGAATGGGGTGCTGGGGCGGACGGGCTCCTGCAGATGAATGGGGTGCTGGGGCGGACGGGCTCCTGCAGATGAGTGGGGTGCTGGGGCGGACGGGCTCCTGCAGATGAGTGGGGTGCTGGGGCGGACGGGCTCCTGCAGATGAATGGGGTGCTGGGGCGGACGGGCTCCTGCAGATGAATGGGGTGCTGGGGCGGACGGGCTCCTGCAGATGAATGGGGTGCTGGGGCGGACGGGCTCCTGCAGATGAATGGGGTGCTGGGGCGGACGGGCTCCTGCAGATGAATGGGGTGCTGGGGCGGACGGGCTCCTGCAGATGAATGGGGTGCTGGGGCGGACGGGCTCCTGCAGATGAGTGGGGTGCTGGGGCGGACGGGCTCCTGCAGATGAATGGGGTGCTGGGGCGGACGGGCTCCTGCAGATGAATGGGGTGCTGGGGCGGACGGGCTCCTGCAGATGAGTGGGGTGCTGGGGCGGACGGGCTCCTGCAGATGAGTGGGGTGCTGGGGCGGACGGGCTCCTGCAGATGAATGGGGTGCTGGGGCGGACGGGCTCCTGCAGATGAATGGGGCGCTGGGGCGGACGGGCTCCTGCAGATGAATGGGGTGCTGGGGCGGACGGGCTCCTGCAGATGAATGGGGTGCTGGGGCGGACGGGCTCCTGCAGATGAATGGGGTGCTGGGGCGGACGGGCTCCTGCAGATGAATGGGGTGCTGGGGCGGACGGGCTCCTGCAGATGAATGGGGTGCTGGGGCGGACGGGCTCCTGCAGATGAATGGGGTGCTGGGGCGGACGGGCTCCTGCAGATGAATGGGGTGCTGGGGCGGACGGGCTCCTGCAGATGAATGGGGTGCTGGGGCGGACGGGCTCCTGCAGATGAATGGGGTGCTGGGGCGGACGGGCTCCTGCAGATGAATGGCGGCTACGGCCGTTTCGCGCTGTGGATTGCGCTTCTTCTGGCCGCACTAATCGTCAGAGCGCAATATTTGCGCCATATATACGCGACGTTCTACAGCCGGCATCATGTGCAGCAGCTGTGCGCCGCCAGTAAGTGACGTAAAAACATATGACAGAGGGAGCAAAACAAATCACACAAACATGTATAAAAAACAAGCAGACAAAAGTTAGATAAGTCACGCTGGCACGGCAGCTGTTCCACATGCAACAATCATTATTATAAGTAACAATGTTATTCGGTGCAGCATTGGGAAAGGAACAGGGCATAGAGGGGTTAATCTCTTAAAGGGACCTAGAGCCTATTCAGAAAAAGCTGGCTCACACCTGCAACTGGATAGTTTGACATCCCGCTCTTAAAGGAACACGGACATGTCGTTCCTATCGTTCAGTCCTGCCGCACCAGTGGCTTTAGTGAGAAGGATCCACCTTGCTTCCCTCTGCAGGAGCAGCCGGTGACGATCCCCTCCCCTAGGGATGGATCGGACCTGTTCCACTCCCGCAAAGGAAAGACAACGCGGACGGCCACCATGTGCGGCCCTGACATGTTCTACCTGAACGAATGGAACTGACATGCTCCCGTATTCGCTCAAAGAGCGGGCGAATCGTTTTACCGATATAGTATCTATTGCATGGACAAAACACGACGTACACAACGTAGGGCGTCCGGCATGTTATGAAATCTCGTACCACATGCTGTACCCCTCCTATTTGTAGCCACTTGCTACAGATATTTAGTGCGCAAAAGGAGCAATGTCCACATTTATGATTGTCTGCAGGTTTTTTGCCGGTGAGCCACGTCTCCGCCTGAGACGTGCGGAATACGCTGTTCACCAATTTATCTTTAAGCGTTGTGCATTATCTAAATGTAACTAGTGGTCGCTGACTAGAGAGCTTGTTTAGAGCCGGGTCCCCCTTGAGGAGATCCCAGTTCTCCTGTATTACCCGTTTGATGATGTCCGCGGCAGGGCTGTACTTAAATGCAAAAGCAAAACGGGGTCGCTCAATGTTTTTGTTCTTTTCCACCAGCAATGTGTTACGGTCAAGTGCGGCGGCTTTCCGGAGGGCTGCTGAGACTATTCCCGGTGGGTAACCCCGATCCACGAGACGTTTACTAAGCTCATCAGCTTGCCTGTGGAACCCGGAATCGGTGTCATTAATCCTCCTCAAACGGACAAATTGTCCGTATGGGACGGCTTTTTTCACCGATGGCGGGTGGAAGCTGGTCTGGTGAAGCAGCGAGTTAGTCGCTGTGGGCTTGCGGAAGCCCGTGGTATGTAATACACCATTTCTCACTGTAATACGCACATCCAGGAAGTCAAGCGACTCACCCCCAAAATTGAGGGTGAACCGCATGTTCATTCTGTTGTGCGCATTGAGATATTCCACAAATCTGCGGCATGACTCCTCGCCGTCTGAGGTCATCCACATAGCGTAGAAATAAATGCATAAACCGTAGGAAGGAGTTACCCACCGAGAATATAAAGGTCTCTTCAAATACCGCCAGGTACAGGTTTGCAAATGTGCACGACACGGGCGTGCCCATTGCAGTACCTAGTACCTGGCGGTACCATTGACCGTCAAACTGGAACACATTGCTGGTGAGAACCAGGTCCAGTGCCTCCATGATGAAGCTGTTAAACAAGGCCTCTTTGTCACTCCTACTCAATACTGTATCAACAGCACGGAGTCCTAGGTCATGAGGAATCCTAGTATATAGACTCTCGACGTCCAAGGACACCAGGCAGAACTCCCTCCGCCACTCAAAGTGTTGGAGTGTTCGGAGGAAGTCCCCGGTGTCCTTGAGATACGTCGGAGTCCCCACAAGGAGTGGCCTGAGGAGCCAATCCACATAGCCAGATAGTGGTTCCGTCACTGACCCAATCCCAGCCACTATTGGGCGACCAGGGGACTGGGTCAGCGACTTGTGAATTTTCGGTACAAAATACCAGACGGGGACTTTAGGGTGGGTGGAGATAAGCCGTTTGGCCATGCCTTTGGGTAAAAAACCGGCCCCTATGTACTTCTCAACAAATGCATGAAGTCTAACAAGAATTCCCTGTATGGGGTCTCCCTTCAATTTGAGATAAACTGTGCCGTCTCCCAATTGCCTCTCTGCCTCCTCCTTATAATACTCCCTGGTCATCAGAACCACGTTCCCTCCCTTGTCGGCCGGCTTAATAATGATGTTATCCTGTTGTTTCAACCACAAAAGGGCCCGATACTCTTCCCCAGTAACATTCGGGGGTGCTGCTGGGTAAATCAGCGCACGTATCTCTCAACACCCTTTTGTGGAACAGGTCTATTGCTGAGCCGGCCGGCATGGGAGGAAGGGAGGTGGAACTGATGCCACCGGTATATTTGTCTACCTTACTGCCACTATCTGGCGTTTCTGCCTCCATATTAGCTAGGAACTGGATTATACAGTCAGGTCCATAAATATTGGGACATGGACACAATTCTAACATTTTTGGCTCTATACACCACCACAATGGATGTGAGATGAAACACACAAGATGTGCTTTACCTGCAGACTGTCAGCTGTAATCTGAGGGGATTTACATCCAAATCAGGGAACGGTGCAGGAATTACAGCAGTTACATCTGTGCCTCCCACTTGTTAAGGGACCAGAAGTAATGGGACAATTGTCTTCTCAGCTGTTCCATGGCCAGGTGTGTGTTATTCCCTCATTATCCCAATTACAATGAGCAGATAAAAGGTCCAGAGGTCATTTCCAGTCTGCTGTTTGCATTTGGAATCTGTTGCTGTCAACTCTCAAGATGAGATCCAAAGAGCTGTCACTATCAGTGAAGCCATCATTAGGCTGAAATACACCACAAACCCATCAGAGAGATGGCAAAAACATTAGGCCTGGCCAAAACAACTGTTTGGAACATTCTTATAAAGAAGTAACGCACCGGTGAGCTCAGCAACACCAAAAGACCCGGGAGACCACGGAAAACAACTGTGGTGGATGACCGAAGAATTCTTTCCCTGGTGAAGAAAACGCCCTTCACAACAGTTGTCCAGATCAAGAACACTCTCCAGGAGGTAGGTGTATGTGTGTCAAAGTCAACAATCAGGAGAAGACTTCACCAGAGTGAATACAGAGGGTTCACCACAAGATGTAAACCATCGGTGAGCCTCAAAGACAGGAAGGTCAGATTAGAGTTTGCCAAACGAAATCTAAAAAAGCCTTCACAGTTCTGGAACAACATCCTATGGACAGATTAGACCAAGACCAACTTGTACCAGAGTGATGGGAAGAGAGGAGTATGGAGAAGGAAAGGAACTGCTCATGATCGTAAGCATACCACCTCATCAGTGACGCATGGTGGTGGTGGTGTCATGGCGTGGGCATGTATGGCTGCCAATGGAACTGCTTCTCTTGTATTTATTGATGATGTGACTACTGACAAAAGCAGCAGGATGAATTCTGAAGTGTTTCGGGCAATGTTATCTGCTCATATTCAGCCAAATGCTTCAGAACTCATTGGACGGCGCTTCACAGTGCAGATGGACAATGACCCAAAGCATACTGCAAAAGCAACCAAAGAGTTTATAAGGGAAAGAAGTGGAATGTTCTGCAATGGCCGAGTCAATCACCGGACCTGAATCCGATTGAGCATTTCACTTGATGGAGACAAAACTGAAGGGAAAATGCCCCAAGAACAAGCAGGAGCTGAAGACAGTTGTAGTAGAGGCCTGGCAGAGCATCACCAGGGATGAAACCCAGCGTCTGGGGATGTCTATGCGTTCCAGACTTCAGGCTGTAATTGACTGCAAAGGATTTGTAACCAAGTATTAAAAAGTGAGAGTTTGATTTATGATGATTATTCTGTCCCATTACTTTTGGCCCCTTAACAAGTGGGAGGCACATATGCAAACTGCTGTAATTCCTGCACCGTTCACCTGATCTGGATGTAAATTACAGCTGACAGTCTGCAGGTAAAGCGCATCTTGTCTGTTTCATCTCACATCCATTGTGGTGGTGAATAGAGCCAGAAATGTGAGAATTGTGTCGGTGTCCCAATATTTATGGACCTGACTGTATGTGACTACATCTACGTCTATAGATAATGTTATTGTTACATTCTGTGATCATGTACATCTGTATCACTGTATATGTCCTTATGTACAAGGAGATACAGGGGAGACATGATGTGTGTCCTCCCTGCAGTGCTCTGTATGTGGATGTCTGATGGTACGGGTCCTTGTGATCAGGACTCCATATGTACAAGGAGATACAGGGGAGACATGATGTGTGTCCTCCCTGCAGTGCTCTGTATGTGGATGTCTGATGGTACGAGTCCTTGTGATCAGGGCTCCATATGTACAAGGAGATACAGGGGAGACATGATGTGTGTCCTCCCTGCAGTGCTCTGTATGTGGATGTCTGATGGTACGGGTCCTTGTGATCAGGGCTCCATATGTACAAGGAGATACAGAGGAGACATGATGTGTGTCCTCCCTGCAGTGCTCTGTATGTGGATGTCTGATGGTACGAGTCCTTGTGATCAGGACTCCATATGTACAAGGAGATACAGGGGAGACATGATGTGTGTCCTCCCTGCAGTGCTCTGTATGTGGATGTCTGATGGTACGGGTCCTTGTGATCAGGGCTCCATATGTACAAGGAGATACAGAGGAGACATGATGTGTGTCCTCCCTGCAGTGCTCTGTATGTGGATGTCTGATGGTACGGGTCCTTGTGATCAGGACTCCATATGTACAAGGAGATACAGGGGAGACATGATGTGTGTCCTCCCTGCAGTGCTCTGTATGTGGATGTCTGATGGTACGGGTCCTTGTGATCAGGGCTCCATATGTACAAGGAGATACAGAGGAGACATGATGTGTGTCCTCCCTGCAGTGCTCTGTATGTGGATGTCTGATGGTACGAGTCCTTGTGATCAGGACTCCATATGTACAAGGAGATACAGGGGAGACATGATGTGTGTCCTCCCTGCAGTGCTCTGTATGTGGATGTCTGATGGTACGGGTCCTTGTGATCAGGGCTCCATATGTACAAGGAGATACAGGGGAGACATGATGTGTGTCCTCCCTGCAGTGCTCTGTATGTGGATGTCTGATGGTACGAGTCCTTGTGATCAGGGCTCCATATGTACAAGGAGATACAGGGGAGACATGATGTGTGTCCTCCCTGCAGTGCTCTGTATGTGGATGTCTGATGGTACGAGTCCTTGTGATCAGGGCTCCATATGTACAAGGAGATACAGAGGAGACATGATGTGTGTCCTCCCTGCAGTGCTCTGTATGTGGATGTCTGATGGTACGAGTCCTTGTGATCAGGGCTCCATATGTACAAGGAGATACAGGGGAGACATGATGTGTGTCCTCCCTGCGGTGCTCTGTATGTGGATGTCTGATGGTACGGGTCCTTGTGATCAGGACTCCATATGTACAAGGAGATACAGGGGAGACATGATGTGTGTCCTCCCTGCAGTGCTCTGTATGTGGATGTCTGATGGTACGGGTCCTTGTGATCAGGACTCCATATGTACAAGGAGATACAGAGGAGACATGATGTGTGTCCTCCCTGCGGTGCTCTGTATGTGGATGTCTGATGGTACGGGTCCTTGTGATCAGGGCTCCATATGTACAAGGAGATACAGGGGAGACATGATGTGTGTCCTCCCTGCAGTGCTCTGTATGTGGATGTCTGATGGTACGGGTCCTTGTGATCAGGGCTCCATATGTACAAGGAGATACAGAGGAGACATGATGTGTGTCCTCCCTGCAGTGCTCTGTATGTGGATGTCTGATGGTACGGGTCCTTGTGATCAGGACTCCATATGTACAAGGAGATACAGGGGAGACATGATGTGTGTCCTCCCTGCAGTGCTCTGTATGTGGATGTCTGATGGTACGGGTCCTTGTGATCAGGGCTCCATATGTACAAGGAGATACAGAGGAGACATGATGTGTGTCCTCCCTGAAGTGCTCTGTATGTGGATGTCTGATGGTACGGGTCCTTGTGATCAGGGCTCCATATGTACAAGGAGATGCAGGGGAGACATGATGTGTGTCCTCCCTGCAGTGCTCTGTATGTGGATGTCTGATGGTACGGGTCCTTGTGATCAGGGCTCCATATGTACAAGGAGATGCAGGGGAGACATGATGTGTGTCCTCCCTGCAGTGCTCTGTATGTGGATGTCTGATGGTACGGGTCCTTGTGATCAGGGCTCCATATGTACAAGGAGATACAGGGGAGACATGATGTGTGTCCTCCCTGCAGTGCTCTGTATGTGGATGTCTGATGGTACGGGTCCTTGTGATCAGGGCTCCATATGTACAAGGAGATACAGGGGAGACATGATGTGTGTGCTCCCTGCAGTGCTCTGTATGTGGATGTCTGATGGTACGGGTCCTTGTGATCAGGGCTCCATATGTACAAGGAGATACAGAGGAGACATGATGTGTGTCCTCCCTGCAGTGCTCTGTATGTGGATGTCTGATGGTACGAGTCCTTGTGATCGGGGCTCCATATGTACAAGGAGATACAGGGGAGACATGATGTGTGTCCTCCCTGCAGTGCTCTGTATGTGGATGTCTGATGGTACGGGTCCTTGTGATCAGGACTCCATATGTACAAGGAGATACAGGGGAGACATGATGTGTGTCCTCCCTGCAGTGCTCTGTATGTGGATGTCTGATGGTACGGGTCCTTGTGATCAGGGCTCCATATGTACAAGGAGATGCAGGGGAGACATGATGTGTGTCCTCCCTGCAGTGCTCTGTATGTGGATGTCTGATGGTACGGGTCCTTGTGATCAGGGCTCCATATGTACAAGGAGATACAGGGGAGACATGATGTGTGTCCTCCCTGCAGTGCTCTGTATGTGGATGTCTGATGGTACGAGTCCTTGTGATCAGGGCTCCATATGTACAAGGAGATACAGGGGAGACATGATGTGTGTCCTCCCTGCAGTGCTCTGTATGTGGATGTCTGATGGTACGAGTCCTTGTGATCAGGGCTCCATATGTACAAGGAGATGCAGGGGAGACATGATGTGTGTCCTCCCTGCAGTGCTCTGTATGTGGATGTCTGATGGTACGAGTCCTTGTGATCAGGGCTCCATATGTACAAGGAGATACAGGGGAGACATGATGTGTGTCCTCCCTGCAGTGCTCTGTATGTGGATGTCTGATGGTACGAGTCCTTGTGATCAGGGCTCCATATGTACAAGGAGATACAGGGGAGACATGATGTGTGTCCTCCCTGCAGTGCTCTGTATGTGGATGTCTGATGGTACGAGTCCTTGTGATCAGGGCTCCATATGTACAAGGAGATACAGGGGAGACATGATGTGTGTCCTCCCTGCAGTGCTCTGTATGTGGATGTCTGATGGTACGGGTCCTTGTGATCAGGGCTCCATATGTACAAGGAGATACAGGGGAGACATGATGTGTGTCCTCCCTGCAGTGCTCTGTATGTGGATGTCTGATGGTACGGGTCCTTGTGATCAGGGCTCCATATGTACAAGGAGATACAGGGGAGACATGATGTGTGTCCTCCCTGCAGTGCTCTGTATGTGGATGTCTGATGGTACGGGTCCTTGTGATCAGGGCTCCATATGTACAAGGAGATACAGGGGAGACATGATGTGTGTCCTCCCTGCAGTGCTCTGTATGTGGATGTCTGATGGTACGGGTCCTTGTGATCAGGGCTCCATATATACAAGGAGATACAGGGGAGACATGATGTGTGTCCTCCCTGCAGTGCTCTGTATGTAGATGTCTGATGGTACGGGTCCTTGTGATCAGGGCTCCATATGTACAAGGAGATACAGGGGAGACATGATGTGTGTCCTCCCTGCAGTGCTCTGTATGTGGATGTCTGATGGTACGGGTCCTTGTGATCAGGACTCCATATGTACAAGGAGATACAGGGGAGACATGATGTGTGTCCTCCCTGCAGTGCTCTGTATGTGGATGTCTGATGGTACGGGTCCTTGTGATCAGGGCTCCATATGTACAAGGAGATACAGAGGAGACATGATGTGTGTCCTCCCTGCAGTGCTCTGTATGTGGATGTCTGATGGTACGGGTCCTTGTGATCAGGGCTCCATATGTACAAGGAGATACAGAGGAGACATGATGTGTGTCCTCCCTGCAGTGCTCTGTATGTGGATGTCTGATGGTACGGGTCCTTGTGATCAGGGCTCCATATGTACAAGGAGATACAGAGGAGACATGATGTGTGTCCTCCCTGCAGTGCTCTGTATGTGGATGTCTGATGGTACGGGTCCTTGTGATCAGGGCTCCATATGTACAAGGAGATACAGGGGAGACATGATGTGTGTCCTCCCTGCAGTGCTCTGTATGTGGATGTCTGATGGTACGGGTCCTTGTGATCAGGGCTCCATATATACAAGGAGATACAGGGGAGACATGATGTGTGTCCTCCCTGCAGTGCTCTGTATGTGGATGTCTGATGGTACGAGTCCTTGTGATCAGGGCTCCATATGTACAAGGAGATACAGGGGAGACATGATGTGTGTCCTCCCTGCAGTGCTCTGTATGTGGATGTCTGATGGTACGGGTCCTTGTGATCAGGGCTCCATATGTACAAGGAGATACAGGGGAGACATGATGTGTGTCCTCCCTGCAGTGCTCTGTATGTGGATGTCTGATGGTACGGGTCCTTGTGATCAGGGCTCCATATGTACAAGGAGATACAGGGGAGACATGATGTGTGTCCTCCCTGCAGTGCTCTGTATGTGGATGTCTGATGGTACGGGTCCTTGTGATCAGGGCTCCATATGTACAAGGAGATACAGGGGAGACATGATGTGTGTCCTCCCTGCAGTGCTCTGTATGTGGATGTCTGATGGTACGAGTCCTTGTGATCAGGGCTCCATATGTACAAGGAGATACAGAGGAGACATGATGTGTGTCCTCCCTGCAGTGCTCTGTATGTGGATGTCTGATGGTACGAGTCCTTGTGATCAGGGCTCCATATGTACAAGGAGATACAGAGGAGACATGATGTGTGTCCTCCCTGCAGTGCTCTGTATGTGGATGTCTGATGGTACGGGTCCTTGTGATCAGGACTCCATATGTACAAGGAGATACAGGGGAGACATGATGTGTGTCCTCCCTGCAGTGCTCTGTATGTGGATGTCTGATGGTACGAGTCCTTGTGATCAGGGCTCCATATGTACAAGGAGATACAGAGAAGACATGATGTGTGTCCTCCCTGCAGTGCTCTGTATGTGGATGTCTGATGGTACGGGTCCTTGTGATCAGGGCTCCATATGTACAAGGAGATACAGGGGAGACATGATGTGTGTCCTCCCTGCAGTGCTCTGTATGTGGATGTCTGATGGTACGAGTCCTTGTGATCAGGACTCCATATGTACAAGGAGATACAGGGGAGACATGATGTGTGTCCTCCCTGCAGTGCTCTGTATGTGGATGTCTGATGGTACGAGTCCTTGTGATCAGGGCTCCATATGTACAAGGAGATACAGGGGAGACATGATGTGTGTCCTCCCTGCAGTGCTCTGTATGTGGATGTCTGATGGTACGAGTCCTTGTGATCAGGACTCCATATGTACAAGGAGATACAGAGGAGACATGATGTGTGTCCTCCCTGCAGTGCTCTGTATGTGGATGTCTGATGGTACGAGTCCTTGTGATCAGGGCTCCATATGTACAAGGAGATACAGGGGAGACATGATGTGTGTCCTCCCTGCAGTGCTCTGTATGTGGATGTCTGATGGTACGGGTCCTTGTGATCAGGGCTCCATATGTACAAGGAGATACAGGGGAGACATGATGTGTGTCCTCCCTGCAGTGCTCTGTATGTGGATGTCTGATGGTACGGGTCCTTGTGATCAGGACTCCATATGTACAAGGAGATACAGAGGAGACATGATGTGTGTCCTCCCTGCAGTGCTCTGTATGTGGATGTCTGATGGTACGAGTCCTTGTGATCAGGGCTCCATATGTACAAGGAGATACAGGGGAGACATGATGTGTGTCCTCCCTGCAGTGCTCTGTATGTGGATGTCTGATGGTACGGGTCCTTGTGATCAGGGCTCCATATGTACAAGGAGATACAGGGGAGACATGATGTGTGTCCTCCCTGCAGTGCTCTGTATGTGGATGTCTGATGGTACGGGTCCTTGTGATCAGGGCTCCATATGTACAAGGAGATGCAGGGGAGACATGATGTGTGTCCTCCCTGCAGTGCTCTGTATGTGGATGTCTGATGGTACGGGTCCTTGTGATCAGGGCTCCATATGTACAAGGAGATACAGGGGAGACATGATGTGTGTCCTCCCTGCAGTGCTCTGTATGTGGATGTCTGATGGTACGAGTCCTTGTGATCAGGGCTCCATATGTACAAGGAGATACAGGGGAGACATGATGTGTGTCCTCCCTGCAGTGCTCTGTATGTGGATGTCTGATGGTACGAGTCCTTGTGATCAGGGCTCCATATGTACAAGGAGATACAGAGAAGACATGATGTGTGTCCTCCCTGCAGTGCTCTGTATGTGGATGTCTGATGGTACGGGTCCTTGTGATCAGGGCTCCATATGTACAAGGAGATACAGAGGAGACATGATGTGTGTCCTCCCTGCAGTGCTCTGTATGTGGATGTCTGATGGTACGAGTCCTTGTGATCAGGGCTCCATATGTACAAGGAGATACAGGGGAGACATGATGTGTGTCCTCCCTGCGGTGCTCTGTATGTGGATGTCTGATGGTACGAGTCCTTGTGATCAGGGCTCCATATGTACAAGGAGATACAGGGGAGACATGATGTGTGTCCTCCCTGCAGTGCTCTGTATGTGGATGTCTGATGGTACGGGTCCTTGTGATCAGGGCTCCATATGTACAAGGAGATACAGGGGAGACATGATGTGTGTCCTCCCTGCAGTGCTCTGTATGTGGATGTCTGATGGTACGGGTCCTTGTGATCAGGGCTCCATATGTACAAGGAGATACAGAGGAGACATGATGTGTGTCCTCCCTGCAGTGCTCTGTATGTGGATGTCTGATGGTACGGGTCCTTGTGATCAGGGCTCCATATGTACAAGGAGATACAGAGGAGACATGATGTGTGTCCTCCCTGCAGTGCTCTGTATGTGGATGTCTGATGGTACGAGTCCTTGTGATCAGGGCTCCATATGTACAAGGAGATACAGGGGAGACATGATGTGTGTACTCCCTGCGGTGTTCTGTATGTGGATGTCTGATGGTACGGGTCCTTGTGATCAGGGCTCCATATGTACAAGGAGATACAGGGGAGACATGATGTGTGTCCTCCCTGCAGTGCTCTGTATGTGGATGTCTGATGGTACGGGTCCTTGTGATCAGGACTCCATATGTACAAGGAGATACAGAGGAGACATGATGTGTGTCCTCCCTGCAGTGCTCTGTATGTGGATGTCTGATGGTACGAGTCCTTGTGATCAGGGCTCCATATGTACAAGGAGATACAGGGGAGACATGATGTGTGTCCTCCCTGCGGTGCTCTGTATGTGGATGTCTGATGGTACGAGTCCTTGTGATCAGGGCTCCATATGTACAAGGAGATACAGAGGAGACATGATGTGTGTCCTCCCTGCGGTGCTCTGTATGTGGATGTCTGATGGTACGGGTCCTTGTGATCAGGGCTCCATATGTACAAGGAGATACAGAGGAGACATGATGTGTGTCCTCCCTGCAGTGCTCTGTATGTGGATGTCTGATGGTACGGGTCCTTGTGATCAGGGCTCCATATGTACAAGGAGATACAGGGGAGACATGATGTGTGTCCTCCCTGCGGTGCTCTGTATGTGGATGTCTGATGGTACGGGTCCTTGTGATCAGGGCTCCATATGTACAAGGAGATACAGGGGAGACATGATGTGTGTGCTCCCTGCAGTGCTCTGTATGTGGATGTCTGATGGTACGAGTCCTTGTGATCAGGACTCCATATGTACAAGGAGATACAGGGGAGACATGATGTGTGTCCTCCCTGCAGTGCTCTGTATGTGGATGTCTGATGGTACGGGTCCTTGTGATCAGGGCTCCATATGTACAAGGAGATACAGGGGAGACATGATGTGTGTCCTCCCTGCAGTGCTCTGTATGTGGATGTCTGATGGTACGGGTCCTTGTGATCAGGACTCCATATGTACAAGGAGATACAGGGGAGACATGATGTGTGTCCTCCCTGCAGTGCTCTGTATGTGGATGTCTGATGGTACGAGTCCTTGTGATCAGGACTCCATATGTACAAGGAGATACAGGGGAGACATGATGTGTGTCCTCCCTGCAGTGCTCTGTATGTGGATGTCTGATGGTACGAGTCCTTGTGATCAGGGCTCCATATGTACAAGGAGATACAGAGGAGACATGATGTGTGTCCTCCCTGCAGTGCTCTGTATGTGGATGTCTGATGGTACGAGTCCTTGTGATCAGGACTCCATATGTACAAGGAGATACAGAGGAGACATGATGTGTGTCCTCCCTGCAGTGCTCTGTATGTGGATGTCTGATGGTACGAGTCCTTGTGATCAGGGCTCCATATGTACAAGGAGATACAGAGGAGACATGATGTGTGTCCTCCCTGCAGTGCTCTGTATGTGGATGTCTGATGGTACGGGTCCTTGTGATCAGGGCTCCATATGTACAAGGAGATACAGGGGAGACATGATGTGTGTCCTCCCTGCAGTGCTCTGTATGTGGATGTCTGATGGTACGAGTCCTTGTGATCAGGGCTCCATATGTACAAGGAGATACAGGGGAGACATGATGTGTGTCCTCCCTGCAGTGCTCTGTATGTGGATGTCTGATGGTACGAGTCCTTGTGATCAGGGCTCCATATGTACAAGGAGATACAGGGGAGACATGATGTGTGTCCTCCCTGCGGTGCTCTGTATGTGGATGTCTGATGGTACGAGTCCTTGTGATCAGGGCTCCATATGTACAAGGAGATACAGGGGAGACATGATGTGTGTCCTCCCTGCAGTGCTCTGTATGTGGATGTCTGATGGTACGAGTCCTTGTGATCAGGGCTCCATATGTACAAGGAGATACAGGGGAGACATGATGTGTGTCCTCCCTGCAGTGCTCTGTATGTGGATGTCTGATGGTACGGGTCCTTGTGATCAGGGCTCCATATGTACAAGGAGATACAGGGGAGACATGATGTGTGTCCTCCCTGCGGTGTTCTGTATGTGGATGTCTGATGGTACGGGTCCTTGTGATCAGGGCTCCATATGTACAAGGAGATACAGGGGAGACATGATGTGTGTCCTCCCTGCAGTGCTCTGTATGTGGATGTCTGATGGTACGGGTCCTTGTGATCAGGGCTCCATATGTACAAGGAGATACAGAGGAGACATGATGTGTGTGCTCCCTGCAGTGCTCTGTATGTGGATGTCTGATGGTACGAGTCCTTGTGATCAGGGCTCCATATGTACAAGGAGATACAGGGGAGACATGATGTGTGTCCTCCCTGCAGTGCTCTGTATGTGGATGTCTGATGGTACGGGTCCTTGTGATCAGGGCTCCATATGTACAAGGAGATACAGGGGAGACATGATGTGTGTCCTCCCTGCAGTGCTCTGTATGTGGATGTCTGATGGTACGGGTCCTTGTGATCAGGGCTCCATATGTACAAGGAGATACAGGGGAGACATGATGTGTGTGCTCCCTGCGGTGCTCTGTATGTGGATGTCTGATGGTACGAGTCCTTGTGACCAGGGCTCCATATGTACAAGGAGATACAGGGGAGACATGATGTGTGTCCTCCCTGCAGTGTTCTGTATGTGGATGTCTGATGGTACGAGTCCTTGTGATCAGGGCTCCATATGTACAAGGAGATACAGGGGAGACATGATGTGTGTCCTCCCTGCAGTGCTCTGTATGTGGATGTCTGATGGTACGGGTCCTTGTGATCAGGGCTCCATATGTACAAGGAGATACAGGGGAGACATGATGTGTGTCCTCCCTGCAGTGCTCTGTATGTGGATGTCTGATGGTACGAGTCCTTGTGATCAGGGCTCCATATGTACAAGGAGATACAGGGGAGACATGATGTGTGTCCTCCCTGCAGTGCTCTGTATGTGGATGTCTGATGGTACGGGTCCTTGTGATCAGGGCTCCATATGTACAAGGAGATACAGGGGAGACATGATGTGTGTCCTCCCTGCAGTGCTCTGTATGTGGATGTCTGATGGTACGAGTCCTTGTGATCAGGGCTCCATATGTACAAGGAGATACAGGGGAGACATGATGTGTGTCCTCCCTGCAGTGCTCTGTATGTGGATGTCTGATGGTACGAGTCCTTGTGATCAGGGCTCCATATGTACAAGGAGATACAGGGGAGACATGATGTGTGTCCTCCCTGCAGTGCTCTGTATGTGGATGTCTGATGGTACGAGTCCTTGTGATCAGGGCTCCATATGTACAAGGAGATACAGGGGAGACATGATGTGTGTCCTCCCTGCAGTGCTCTGTATGTGGATGTCTGATGGTACGGGTCCTTGTGATCAGGGCTCCATATGTACAAGGAGATACAGAGGAGACATGATGTGTGTCCTCCCTGCAGTGCTCTGTATGTGGATGTCTGATGGTACGGGTCCTTGTGATCAGGGCTCCATATGTACAAGGAGATGCAGGGGAGACATGATGTGTGTCCTCCCTGCAGTGCTCTGTATGTGGATGTCTGATGGTACGGGTCCTTGTGATCAGGGCTCCATATGTACAAGGAGATGCAGGGGAGACATGATGTGTGTCCTCCCTGCAGTGCTCTGTATGTGGATGTCTGATGGTACGAGTCCTTGTGATCAGGGCTCCATATATACAAGGAGATACAGGGGAGACATGATGTGTGTCCTCCCTGCAGTGCTCTGTATGTGGATGTCTGATGGTACGGGTCCTTGTGATCAGGGCTCCATATGTACAAGGAGATACAGGGGAGACATGATGTGTGTCCTCCCTGCAGTGCTCTGTATGTGGATGTCTGATGGTACGAGTCCTTGTGATCAGGGCTCCATATGTACAAGGAGATACAGGGGAGACATGATGTGTGTCCTCCCTGCAGTGCTCTGTATGTGGATGTCTGATGGTACGAGTCCTTGTGATCAGGGCTCCATATGTACAAGGAGATACAGGGGAGACATGATGTGTGTCCTCCCTGCAGTGCTCTGTATGTGGATGTCTGATGGTACGAGTCCTTGTGATCAGGGCTCCATATGTACAAGGAGATACAGAGGAGACATGATGTGTGTCCTCCCTGCAGTGCTCTGTATGTGGATGTCTGATGGTACGAGTCCTTGTGATCAGGGCTCCATATGTACAAGGAGATACAGGGGAGACATGATGTGTGTCCTCCCTGCAGTGCTCTGTATGTGGATGTCTGATGGTACGAGTCCTTGTGATCAGGGCTCCATATGTACAAGGAGATACAGGGGAGACATGATGTGTGTCCTCCCTGCAGTGCTCTGTATGTGGATGTCTGATGGTACGGGTCCTTGTGATCAGGACTCTATATGTACAAGGAGATACAGAGGAGACATGATGTGTGTCCTCCCTGCAGTGCTCTGTATGTGGATGTCTGATGGTACGGGTCCTTGTGATCAGGGCTCCATATGTACAAGGAGATACAGGGGAGACATGATGTGTGTCCTCCCTGCAGTGCTCTGTATGTGGATGTCTGATGGTACGAGTCCTTGTGATCAGGGCTCCATATGTACAAGGAGATACAGGGGAGACATGATGTGTGTCCTCCCTGCAGTGCTCTGTATGTGGATGTCTGATGGTACGGGTCCTTGTGATCAGGGCTCCATATGTACAAGGAGATACAGGGGAGACATGATGTGTGTCCTCCCTGCAGTGCTCTGTATGTGGATGTCTGATGGTACGAGTCCTTGTGATCAGGGCTCCATATGTACAAGGAGATACAGAGGAGACATGATGTGTGTCCTCCCTGCAGTGCTCTGTATGTGGATGTCTGATGGTACGGGTCCTTGTGATCAGGGCTCCATATGTACAAGGAGATACAGGGGAGACATGATGTGTGTCCTCCCTGCAGTGCTCTGTATGTGGATGTCTGATGGTACGGGTCCTTGTGATCAGGACTCCATATGTACAAGGAGATACAGGGGAGACATGATGTGTGTCCCCCTGCAGTGCTCTGTATGTGGATGTCTGATGGTACGGGTCCTTGTGATCAGGGCTCCATATGTACAAGGAGATACAGAGGAGACATGATGTGTGTCCTCCCTGCAGTGCTCTGTATGTGGATGTCTGATGGTACGGGTCCTTGTGATCAGGGCTCCATATGTACAAGGAGATACAGGGGAGACATGATGTGTGTCCTCCCTGCAGTGCTCTGTATGTGGATGTCTGATGGTACGGGTCCTTGTGATCAGGGCTCCATATGTACAAGGAGATACAGGGGAGACATGATGTGTGTCCTCCCTGCAGTGCTCTGTATGTGGATGTCTGATGGTACGGGTCCTTGTGATCAGGGCTCCATATGTACAAGGAGATACAGGGGAGACATGATGTGTGTCCTCCCTGCAGTGCTCTGTATGTGGATGTCTGATGGTACGAGTCCTTGTGATCAGGGCTCCATATGTACAAGGAGATGCAGGGGAGACATGATGTGTGTCCTCCCTGCAGTGCTCTGTATGTGGATGTCTGATGGTACGAGTCCTTGTGATCAGGGCTCCATATGTACAAGGAGATACAGGGGAGACATGATGTGTGTCCTCCCTGCAGTGCTCTGTATGTGGATGTCTGATGGTACGAGTCCTTGTGATCAGGGCTCCATATGTACAAGGAGATACAGGGGAGACATGATGTGTGTCCTCCCTGCAGTGCTCTGTATGTGGATGTCTGATGGTACGAGTCCTTGTGATCAGGGCTCCATATGTACAAGGAGATACAGGGGAGACATGATGTGTGTCCTCCCTGCAGTGCTCTGTATGTGGATGTCTGATGGTACGGGTCCTTGTGATCAGGGCTCCATATGTACAAGGAGATACAGGGGAGACATGATGTGTGTCCTCCCTGCAGTGCTCTGTATGTGGATGTCTGATGGTACGGGTCCTTGTGATCAGGGCTCCATATGTACAAGGAGATACAGGGGAGACATGATGTGTGTCCTCCCTGCAGTGCTCTGTATGTGGATGTCTGATGGTACGAGTCCTTGTGATCAGGGCTCCATATGTACAAGGAGATACAGGGGAGACATGATGTGTGTCCTCCCTGCAGTGCTCTGTATGTGGATGTCTGATGGTACGGGTCCTTGTGATCAGGGCTCCATATGTACAAGGAGATACAGGGGAGACATGATGTGTGTCCTCCCTGCGGTGCTCTGTATGTGGATGTCTGATGGTACGAGTCCTTGTGATCAGGGCTCCATATGTACAAGGAGATACAGGGGAGACATGATGTGTGTCCTCCCTGCAGTGCTCTGTATGTGGATGTCTGATGGTACGGGTCCTTGTGATCAGGGCTCCATATATACAAGGAGATACAGGGAGACATGATGTGTGTCCTCCCTGCAGTGCTCTGTATGTGGATGTCTGATGGTACGGGTCCTTGTGATCAGGGCTCCATATGTACAAGGAGATACAGGGGAGACATGATGTGTGTCCTCCCTGCAGTGCTCTGTATGTGGATGTCTGATGGTACGGGTCCTTGTGATCAGGACTCCATATGTACAAGGAGATACAGGGGAGACATGATGTGTGTCCTCCCTGCAGTGCTCTGTATGTGGATGTCTGATGGTACGAGGTCCTTGTGATCAGGGCTCCATATGTACAAGGAGATACAGGGGAGACATGATGTGTGTCCTCCCTGCAGTGCTCTGTATGTGGATGTCTGATGGTACGGGTCCTTGTGATCAGGGCTCCATATGTACAAGGAGATACAGAGGAGACATGATGGTGTGTCCTCCCTGCAGTGCTCTGTATGTGGATGTCTGATGGTACGGGTCCTTGTGATCAGGGCTCCATATGTACAAGGAGATACAGGGGAGACATGATGTGTGTCCTCCCTGCAGTGCTCTGTATGTGGATGTCTGATGGTACGAGTCCTTGTGATCAGGGCTCCTATATGTACAAGGAGATACCAGGGGAGACATGATGTGTGTCCTCCCTGCAGTGCTCTGTATGTGGATGTCTGATGGTACGAGTCCTTGTGATCAGGACTCCATATGTACAAGGAGATACAGGGAGACATGATGTGTGTCCTCCCTGCAGGTGCTCTGTATGTGGATGTCTGATGGTACGGGTCCTTGTGATCAGGACTCCATATGTACAAGGAGATACAGGGGAGACATGATGTGTGTCCTCCCTGCAGTGCTCTGTATGTGGATGTCTGATGGTACGGGTCCTTGTGATCAGGGCTCCATATGTACAAGGAGATACAGGGGAGACATGATGTGTGTCCTCCCTGCAGTGTTCTGTATGTGGATGTCTGATGGTACGTGTCCTTGTGATCAGGGCTCCATATGTACAAGGAGATGCAGGGGAGACATGATGTGTGTCCTCCCTGCAGTGCTCTGTATGTGGATGTCTGATGTGTACGAGTCCTTGTGATCAGGGCTCCATATGTACAAGGAGATACAGAGGAGACATGAGTGTTGTCCTCCCTGCAGTGCTCTGTATGTGGATGTCTGATGGTACGGGTCCTTGTGATCAGGGCTCCATATGTACAAGGAGATACAGGGGAGACATGATGTGTGTCCTCCCTGCAGTGCTCTGTATGTGGATGTCTGATGGTACGGGTCCTTGTGATCAGGGACTCCATATGTACAAGGAGATACAGGGGAGACATGATGTGTGTCCTCCCTGCAGTGCTCTGTATGTGGATGTCTGATGGTACGGGTCCTTGTGATCAGGGCTCCATATGTACAAGGAGATACAGGGGAGACATGATGTGTGTCCTCCCTGCAGTGCTCTGTATGTGGATGTCTGATTGGTACGGGGTCCTTGTGATCAGGGCTCCATATGTACAAGGAGATACAGGGGAGACATGATGTGTGTCCTCCCTGCAGTGCTCTGTATGTGGATTCTGATGGTACGAGTCCCTTGTGATCAGGGCTCCATATGTACAAGGAGATACAGGGGAGACATGATGTGTGTCCTCCCTGCAGTGCTCTGTATGTGGATGTCTGATGGTACGGGTCCTTGTGATCAGGGCTCCATATGTACAAGGAGAAACAGGGGAGACATGATGTGTGTCCTCCCTGCAGTGCTCTGTATGTGGATGTCTGATGGTACGGGTCCTTGTGATCAGGGCTCCATATGTACAAGGAGATACAGGGGAGACATGATGTGTGTCCTCCCTGCAGTGCTCTGTATGTGGATGTCTGATGGTACGGGTCCTTGTGATCAGGGCTCCATATGTACAAGGAGATACAGGGGAGACATGATGTGTGTCCTCCCTGCAGTGCTCTGTATGTGGATGTCTGATGGTACGAGTCCTTGTGATCAGGGCTCCATATGTACAAGGAGATACAGGGGAGACATGATGTGTGTCCTCCCTGCAGTGCTTCTGTATGTGGATGTCTGATGGTACGGGTCCTTGTGATCAGGGCTCCATATGTACAAGGAGATACAGGGGAGACATGATGTGTGTCCTCCCTGCAGTGCTCTGTATGTGGATGTCTGATGGTACGGGTCCTTGTGATCAGGGCTCCATATGTACAAGGAGATACAGAGGAGACATGATGTGTGTCCTCCCTGCAGTGCTCTGTATGTGGATGTCTGATGGTACGAGTCCTTGTGATCAGGGCTCCATATGTACAAGGAGATACAGAGGGAGACATGATGTGTGTCCTCCCTGCCGGTGCTCTGTATGTGGATGTCTGATGGTACGGGTCCTTGTGATCAGGGCTCCATATGTACAAGGAGATACAGGGGAGACATGATGTGTGTCCTCCCTGCAGTGCTCTGTATGTGGATGTCTGATGGTACGGGTCCTTGTGATCAGGCTCCATATGTACAAGGAGATACAGGGGAGACATGATGTGTGTCCTCCTGCGGTGCTCTGTATGTGGATGATCTGATGGTACGAGTCCTTGTGATCAGGGCTCATATGTACAAGGAGATACAGGGGAGACATGATGTGTGTCCTCCCTGCAGTGTTCTGTATGTGGATGTCTGATGGTACGGGTCCTTGTGATCAGGACTCCATATGTACAAGGAGATACAGAGGGAGACATGATGTGTGTCCTCCCTGCAGTGCTCTGTATGTGGATGTCTGATGGTACGGGTCCTTGTGATCAGGGCTCCATATGTACAAGGAGATACAGGGGAGACATGATGTGTGTCCTCCCTGCAGTGCTCTGTATGTGGATGTCTGATGGTACGGGTCCTTGTGATCAGGGCTCCATATGTACAAGGAGATACAGGGGAGACATGATGTGTGTCCTCCCTGCAGTGCTCTGTATGTGGATGTCTGATGGTACGAGTCCTTGTGATCAGGGCTCCATATGTACAAGGAGATACAGGGGAGACATGATGTGTGTCCTCCCTGCAGTGCTCTGTATGTGGATGTCTGATGGTACGAGTCCTTGTGATCAGGGCTCCATATGTACAAGGAGATACAGGGGAGACATGATGTGTGTCCTCCCTGCAGTGCTCTGTATGTGGATGTCTGATGGTACGAGTCCTTGTGATCAGGGCTCCATATGTACAAGGAGATACATGGGAGACATGATGTGTGTCCTCCCTGCAGTGCTCTGTATGTGGATGTCTGATGGTACGGGTCCTTGTGATCAGGGCTCCATATGTACAAGGAGATACAGGGAGGACATGATGTGTGTCCTCCCTGCAGTGCTCTGTATGTGGATGTCTGATGGTACGGGTCCTTGTGATCAGGGCTCCATATGTACAAGGAGATACAGGGGAGACATGATGTGTGTCCTCCCCTGCAGTGCTCTGTATGTGATGTCTGATGGTACGAGTCCTTGTGATCAGGGCTCCATATGTACAAGGAGATACAGGGGAGACATGATGTGTGTCCTCCCTGCAGTGCTCTGTATGTGGATGTCTGATGGTACGAGTCCTTGTGATCAGGGCTCCATATGTACAAGGAGATACAGGGGAGACATGATGTGTGTCCTCCCTGCAGTGCTCTGTATGTGGATGTCTGATGGTACGGGTCCTTGTGATCAGGGCGCCATATGTACATGGAGATACAGGGGAGACATGATGTGTGTTCCTCCTGCGGTGCTCTGTATGTGGATGTCTGATGGTACGTGTCCTTGTGATCAGGGTCTCCATATGTACAAGGAGATACAGGGGAGACATGTATGTGTTCCTCCCTGCGTGCTCTGTATGTGGATGTCTTGATGTGTACGGGTCCTTGTGATCAGGACTCCATATGTACAAGGAGATACAGGGAGACATGATGTGTGTCCTCCCTGCAGTGCTCTATATGTGGATGTCTGATGGTTACGGGTCCTTGATGATCAGGGCTCCATATGTACAAGGAGATACAGAGGAGACAATGAGAGTGTCACTCCCTGCAGTGCTCTGTATGTGGGATGTCTGATGGTCGGGTCCTTGTGATCAGGGCTCCATATGTAACATAGGGAGATACAGGTGAGACATGATGTGTGTCCCTCCCAGCAGTGACTCTGTATTGTGGATGTCTGATGGTACTGGTCCTTGTGATCAGGGCTCCATATGTACACAGGAGATACAGGGGATGACATGATGTGGTGTCCTCCCTGCAGTGCTCTGTATGTGGATGTCTGATGGTACGGGTCCTTGTGATCAGGGCTCCATATGTACAAGGAGATACAGGGGAGACATGATGTGTGTCCTCCCTGCAGTGCTCTGTATGTGGATGTCTGATGGTACGAGTCCTTGTGATCAGGGCTCCATATGTACAAGGAGATACAGGGGAGACATGATGTGTGTCCTCCCTGCAGTGCTCTGTATGTGGATGTCTGATGGTACGAGTCCTTGTGATCAGGGCTCCATATGTACAAGGAGATACAGGGGAGACATGATGTGTGTCCTCCCTGCAGTGCTCTGTATGTGGATGTCTGATGGTACGAGTCCTTGTGATCAGGGCTCCATATGTACAAGGAGATACAGGGGAGACATGATGTGTGTCCTCCCTGCAGTGCTCTGTATGTGGATGTCTGATGGTACGAGTCCTTGTGATCAGGGCTCCATATGTACAAGGAGATACAGGGGAGACATGATGTGTGTCCTCCCTGCAGTGCTCTGTATGTGGATGTCTGATGGTACGGGTACATGTGATCAGGGCTCCATATGTACAAGGAGATACAGGGGAGACATGATGTGTGTCCTCCCTGCAGTGCTCTGTATGTGGATGTCTGATGGTACGGGTCCTTGTGATCAGGGCTCCATATGTACAAGGAGATACAGGGGAGACATGGTGAGTGTCCTCCCTGCAGTGCTCTGTATGTGGATGTCTGATGGTACGGGTCCTTGTGATCAGGGCTCCATATGTACAAGGAGATACAGGGGAGACATGATGTGTGTCCTCCTGCAGTGCTCTGTATGTGGATGTCTGATGGTACGGGTCCTTGTGATCAGGGCTCCATATGTACAAGGAGATACAGGGGAGACATGCATGTGTGTCCTCCTGCAGTGTTCTGTATGTGGATGTCTGATGGTACGCGTCCTTGTGATCAGGGCTCCATATGTACAAGGAGATACGAGGGATACATGATGTGTGTCCTCCCTGCAGTGCTCTGTATGTGGATGTCTGATGGTACGGTCCTTGTGGATCAGGGCTCCATATGTACAAGGAGATACAGGGAGACATGATGGTGTCCTCCCTGCAGTGCTCTGTATGTGGATGTCTGATGGTACGGGTCCTTGTGATCAGGGCTCCATATGTACAAGGAGATACAGG
>NW_024400313.1:0-37479 GCF_905171765.1 Bufo bufo
TCTGTGTAGGGCACACAATGGAAAGATTCATGTGTGGAAAACCTTCTGGGGCACTGTATAAAACTAATACTTTTGGAGTAACTATAGTTAAGACACTATTATTTCTGGAGTGGAGTACAGTATTTGGGGGAGTACTTTACAACATAGCAAGTACAGGAATGTGGGCATCTGGGGCAGCTACAGGCATGGTGATAGGTAAAGGAGTGGAAAGTACTTTTAAAGGGGAGGCAGGGTCTGAAGTGTGAGGAGAGGGTGTAGAATAGTAAAAGAGGGAGCTGGAAAAGCAAGGTGCTAAAGATGTCTACTCCGCAAACTCTGCAGAGATTTGTCATGGTCAGGAGAAGTTATCATGGCAGCCTGGGCCTGATGAAGAAGAAAAGATGGAAAGTTAACTTCTCCAATTAGAGGAGATGTCAACTTGAGTCACTGGATTGAATTGTATTCTAGTACATTAGCCTATGTGCTAAGAGTAAATAGAATTTTTTTTCGGTCTCCTCTAAGTAGGCCCTAACAACGTTCAATTTGACAAGCTGCGGATAGCCATCATCAACAAGTTCTTGTGGAGGGTTCCATGGTGTAATGGTTAGCACTCTGGACTCTGAATCCAGCGATCCGAGTTCAAATCTCGGTGGGACCTATCTTTTTGAATTCTTGTGTTCTCTTACTTTCGTTAAATTGCTTGTTTTTACACAATACTCCACTCTTCATTGCGATTAGATTTCTATTGAGGTGCAAGCTATTGTATTTCACAATGAAAAAAAGACATAGCTATTTGCTTCGCATGTAACCAGCTCACAGAATACTGAAAATTGGAACGACAAGACGTGAAGTTAGAATCAGTATAGGAGACTCATATGCTCCCAGGAGCCAAGGTGCCAAGCATAAGCTTGACAATGCCTCCCCGTTTTATTAAAGGGTAAACAGAGATAGACAACGCTGTGAACAGGATTTGAACCTGTGCGGGGAAACCCCATTGGATTTCAAGTCCAACACCTTAACCACTCGGCCATCACAGCACATTTGTTCCAAAGATGCTGTCATGCTTGCTTCTAGCATGCTGATTGGTGAGTGGACAATCACCCTACCCCTATACAGACACTAGCCTTCAAGGAGCAAAAACCCCTTTCCTTGTGCAAGACCACACCGTTTTTTGCATTGGACAGTCAATATCTAGAGATTGGACAAACTTTAAAATGAAAGCCACATAAATATTACTTTCGTAAGTGGTACCAAGAGCCTCAGTTAATCTTCCTACGATAAGTGACAAAAGGTAAAGGAGGTCTTGCACCAGGTCTCAATTTACTAATCAATTAAAGTAACACTCAGCACAGACTCCAAACCCAAAAAATAACAACCAACAAAACCTAACATAATCTCCTTTTTTTATTTTCTTCTTTTATCTTATATCACAACTGTAGACCATGACAAATTAAATAGAAAATCGCTATATTCTTTTCTTGGGCTGCAGCCATGTTTTCTCCCCCTCTGATTCTAGTGCAGCTGAGCCAGGAAGTTAAGGCGGAGGGGGCTTGGTTTAGGCTACATAATTTACGTCTACCCAGTAAGAGTAGCCAATTTGTTGGAAGGAATCTCCTAGTTACCAATTGTATAAAATAAAAGCGCTAACAGTCCCAGCTATGGAACATACATAGCATTAGCAATAGTACATACATAGAACCTGCCATAATACCAATTAGTGTTTACGTAGCTAATTGGGGCTCGTTTAAAGCTTTACAGGGAAAGGCACTCAAGTTTTCCTAGACACCTATGTGGAGGCATTTAGAGGACACTATTACTGTCTTCATGCCACTAAGGGGACAAAATTACTGTGTAGGGCACACAATGGAAAGATTCATGTGTGGAAAACCTTCTGGGGCACTGTATAAAACTAATACTTTTGGAGTAACTATAGTTAAGACACTATTATTTCTGGAGTGGAGTACAGTATTTGGGGGAGTACTTTACAACATAGCAAGTACAGGAATGTGGGCATCTGGGGCAGCTACAGGCATGGTGATAGGTAAAGGAGTGGAAAGTACTTTTAAAGGGGAGGCAGGGTCTGAAGTGTGAGGAGAGGGTGTAGAATAGTAAAAGAGGGAGCTGGAAAAGCAAGGTGCTAAAGATGTCTACTCCGCAAACTCTGCAGAGATTTGTCATGGTCAGGAGAAGTTATCATGGCAGCCTGGGCCTGATGAAGAAGAAAAGATGGAAAGTTAACTTCTCCAATTAGAGGAGATGTCAACTTGAGTCACTGGATTGAATTGTATTCTAGTACATTAGCCTATGTGCTAAGAGTAAATAGAATTTTTTTTCGGTCTCCTCTAAGTAGGCCCTAACAACGTTCAATTTGACAAGCTGCGGATAGCCATCATCAACAAGTTCTTGTGGAGGGTTCCATGGTGTAATGGTTAGCACTCTGGACTCTGAATCCAGCGATCCGAGTTCAAATCTCGGTGGGACCTATCTTTTTGAATTCTTGTGTTCTCTTACTTTCGTTAAATTGCTTGTTTTTACACAATACTCCACTCTTCATTGCGATTAGATTTCTATTGAGGTGCAAGCTATTGTATTTCACAATGAAAAAAAGACATAGCTATTTGCTTCGCATGTAACCAGCTCACAGAATACTGAAAATTGGAACGACAAGACGTGAAGTTAGAATCAGTATAGGAGACTCATATGCTCCCAGGAGCCAAGGTGCCAAGCATAAGCTTGACAATGCCTCCCCGTTTTATTAAAGGGTAAACAGAGATAGACAACGCTGTGAACAGGATTTGAACCTGTGCAGGGAAACCCCATTGGATTTCAAGTCCAACGCCTTAACCACTCGGCCATCACAGCACATTTGTTCCAAAGATGCTGTCATGCTTGCTTCTAGCATGCTGATTGGTGAGTGGACAATCACCCTACCCCTATACAGACACTAGCCTTCAAGGAGCAAAAACCCCTTTCCTTGTGCAAGACCACACCGTTTTTTGCATTGGACAGTCAATATCTAGAGATTGGACAAACTTTAAAATGAAAGCCACATAAATATTACTTTCGTAAGTGGTACCAAGAGCCTCAGTTAATCTTCCTACGATAAGTGACAAAAGGTAAAGGAGGTCTTGCACCAGGTCTCAATTTACTAATCAATTAAAGTAACACTCAGCACAGACTCCAAACCCAAAAAATAACAACCAACAAAACCTAACATAATCTCCTTTTTTTATTTTCTTCTTTTATCTTATATCACAACTGTAGACCATGACAAATTAAATAGAAAATCGCTATATTCTTTTCTTGGGCTGCAGCCATGTTTTCTCCCCCTCTGATTCTAGTGCAGCTGAGCCAGGAAGTTAAGGCGGAGGGGGCTTGGTTTAGGCTACATAATTTACGTCTACCCAGTAAGAGTAGCCAATTTGTTGGAAGGAATCTCCTAGTTACCAATTGTATAAAATAAAAGCGCTAACAGTCCCAGCTATGGAACATACATAGCATTAGCAATAGTACATACATAGAACCTGCCATAATACCAATTAGTGTTTACGTAGCTAATTGGGGCTCGTTTAAAGCTTTACAGGGAAAGGCACTCAAGTTTTCCTAGACACCTATGTGGAGGCATTTAGAGGACACTATTACTGTCTTCATGCCACTAAGGGGACAAAATTACTGTGTAGGGCACACAATGGAAAGATTCATGTGTGGAAAACCTTCTGGGGCACTGTATAAAACTAATACTTTTGGAGTAACTATAGTTAAGACACTATTATTTCTGGAGTGGAGTACAGTATTTGGGGGAGTACTTTACAACATAGCAAGTACAGGAATGTGGGCATCTGGGGCAGCTACAGGCATGGTGATAGGTAAAGGAGTGGAAAGTACTTTTAAAGGGGAGGCAGGGTCTGAAGTGTGAGGAGAGGGTGTAGAATAGTAAAAGAGGGAGCTGGAAAAGCAAGGTGCTAAAGATGTCTACTCCGCAAACTCTGCAGAGATTTGTCATGGTCAGGAGAAGTTATCATGGCAGCCTGGGCCTGATGAAGAAGAAAAGATGGAAAGTTAACTTCTCCAATTAGAGGAGATGTCAACTTGAGTCACTGGATTGAATTGTATTCTAGTACATTAGCCTATGTGCTAAGAGTAAATAGAATTTTTTTTCGGTCTCCTCTAAGTAGGCCCTAACAACGTTCAATTTGACAAGCTGCGGATAGCCATCATCAACAAGTTCTTGTGGAGGGTTCCATGGTGTAATGGTTAGCACTCTGGACTCTGAATCCAGCGATCCGAGTTCAAATCTCGGTGGGACCTATCTTTTTGAATTCTTGTGTTCTCTTACTTTCGTTAAATTGCTTGTTTTTACACAATACTCCACTCTTCATTGCGATTAGATTTCTATCGAGGTGCAAGCTATTGTATTTCACAATGAAAAAAAGACATAGCTATTTGCTTCGCATGTAACCAGCTCACAGAATACTGAAAATTGGAACGACAAGACGTGAAGTTAGAATCAGTATAGGAGACTCATATGCTCCCAGGAGCCAAGGTGCCAAGCATAAGCTTGACAATGCCTCCCCGTTTTATTAAAGGGTAAACAGAGATAGACAACGCTGTGAACAGGATTTGAACCTGTGCGGGGAAACCCCATTGGATTTCAAGTCCAACGCCTTAACCACTCGGCCATCACAGCACATTTGTTCCAAAGATGCTGTCATGCTTGCTTCTAGCATGCTGATTGGTGAGTGGACAATCACCCTACCCCTATACAGACACTAGCCTTCAAGGAGCAAAAACCCCTTTCCTTGTGCAAGACCACACCGTTTTTTGCATTGGACAGTCAATATCTAGAGATTGGACAAACTTTAAAATGAAAGCCACATAAATATTACTTTCGTAAGTGGTACCAAGAGCCTCAGTTAATCTTCCTACGATAAGTGACAAAAGGTAAAGGAGGTCTTGCACCAGGTCTCAATTTACTAATCAATTAAAGTAACACTCAGCACAGACTCCAAACCCAAAAAATAACAACCAACAAAACCTAACATAATCTCCTTTTTTTATTTTCTTCTTTTATCTTATATCACAACTGTAGACCATGACAAATTAAATAGAAAATCGCTATATTCTTTTCTTGGGCTGCAGCCATGTTTTCTCCCCCTCTGATTCTAGTGCAGCTGAGCCAGGAAGTTAAGGCGGAGGGGGCTTGGTTTAGGCTACATAATTTACGTCTACCCAGTAAGAGTAGCCAATTTGTTGGAAGGAATCTCCTAGTTACCAATTGTATAAAATAAAAGCGCTAACAGTCCCAGCTATGGAACATACATAGCATTAGCAATAGTACATACATAGAACCTGCCATAATACCAATTAGTGTTTACGTAGCTAATTGGGGCTCGTTTAAAGCTTTACAGGGAAAGGCACTCAAGTTTTCCTAGACACCTATGTGGAGGCATTTAGAGGACACTATTACTGTCTTCATGCCACTAAGGGGACAAAATTACTGTGTAGGGCACACAATGGAAAGATTCATGTGTGGAAAACCTTCTGGGGCACTGTATAAAACTAATACTTTTGGAGTAACTATAGTTAAGACACTATTATTTCTGGAGTGGAGTACAGTATTTGGGGGAGTACTTTACAACATAGCAAGTACAGGAATGTGGGCATCTGGGGCAGCTACAGGCATGGTGATAGGTAAAGGAGTGGAAAGTACTTTTAAAGGGGAGGCAGGGTCTGAAGTGTGAGGAGAGGGTGTAGAATAGTAAAAGAGGGAGCTGGAAAAGCAAGGTGCTAAAGATGTCTACTCCGCAAACTCTGCAGAGATTTGTCATGGTCAGGAGAAGTTATCATGGCAGCCTGGGCCTGATGAAGAAGAAAAGATGGAAAGTTAACTTCTCCAATTAGAGGAGATGTCAACTTGAGTCACTGGATTGAATTGTATTCTAGTACATTAGCCTATGTGCTAAGAGTAAATAGAATTTTTTTTCGGTCTCCTCTAAGTAGGCCCTAACAACGTTCAATTTGACAAGCTGCGGATAGCCATCATCAACAAGTTCTTGTGGAGGGTTCCATGGTGTAATGGTTAGCACTCTGGACTCTGAATCCAGCGATCCGAGTTCAAATCTCGGTGGGACCTATCTTTTTGAATTCTTGTGTTCTCTTACTTTCGTTAAATTGCTTGTTTTTACACAATACTCCACTCTTCATTGCGATTAGATTTCTATTGAGGTGCAAGCTATTGTATTTCACAATGAAAAAAAGACATAGCTATTTGCTTCGCATGTAACCAGCTCACAGAATACTGAAAATTGGAACGACAAGACGTGAAGTTAGAATCAGTATAGGAGACTCATATGCTCCCAGGAGCCAAGGTGCCAAGCATAAGCTTGACAATGCCTCCCCGTTTTATTAAAGGGTAAACAGAGATAGACAACGCTGTGAACAGGATTTGAACCTGTGCGGGGAAACCCCATTGGATTTCAAGTCCAACGCCTTAACCACTCGGCCATCACAGCACATTTGTTCCAAAGATGCTGTCATGCTTGCTTCTAGCATGCTGATTGGTGAGTGGACAATCACCCTACCCCTATACAGACACTAGCCTTCAAGGAGCAAAAACCCCTTTCCTTGTGCAAGACCACACCGTTTTTTGCATTGGACAGTCAATATCTAGAGATTGGACAAACTTTAAAATGAAAGCCACATAAATATTACTTTCGTAAGTGGTACCAAGAGCCTCAGTTAATCTTCCTACGATAAGTGACAAAAGGTAAAGGAGGTCTTGCACCAGGTCTCAATTTACTAATCAATTAAAGTAACACTCAGCACAGACTCCAAACCCAAAAAATAACAACCAACAAAACCTAACATAATCTCCTTTTTTTATTTTCTTCTTTTATCTTATATCACAACTGTAGACCATGACAAATTAAATAGAAAATCGCTATATTCTTTTCTTGGGCTGCAGCCATGTTTTCTCCCCCTCTGATTCTAGTGCAGCTGAGCCAGGAAGTTAAGGCGGAGGGGGCTTGGTTTAGGCTACATAATTTACGTCTACCCAGTAAGAGTAGCCAATTTGTTGGAAGGAATCTCCTAGTTACCAATTGTATAAAATAAAAGCGCTAACAGTCCCAGCTATGGAACATACATAGCATTAGCAATAGTACATACATAGAACCTGCCATAATACCAATTAGTGTTTACGTAGCTAATTGGGGCTCGTTTAAAGCTTTACAGGGAAAGGCACTCAAGTTTTCCTAGACACCTATGTGGAGGCATTTAGAGGACACTATTACTGTCTTCATGCCACTAAGGGGACAAAATTACTGTGTAGGGCACACAATGGAAAGATTCATGTGTGGAAAACCTTCTGGGGCACTGTATAAAACTAATACTTTTGGAGTAACTATAGTTAAGACACTATTATTTCTGGAGTGGAGTACAGTATTTGGGGGAGTACTTTACAACATAGCAAGTACAGGAATGTGGGCATCTGGGGCAGCTACAGGCATGGTGATAGGTAAAGGAGTGGAAAGTACTTTTAAAGGGGAGGCAGGGTCTGAAGTGTGAGGAGAGGGTGTAGAATAGTAAAAGAGGGAGCTGGAAAAGCAAGGTGCTAAAGATGTCTACTCCGCAAACTCTGCAGAGATTTGTCATGGTCAGGAGAAGTTATCATGGCAGCCTGGGCCTGATGAAGAAGAAAAGATGGAAAGTTAACTTCTCCAATTAGAGGAGATGTCAACTTGAGTCACTGGATTGAATTGTATTCTAGTACATTAGCCTATGTGCTAAGAGTAAATAGAATTTTTTTTCGGTCTCCTCTAAGTAGGCCCTAACAACGTTCAATTTGACAAGCTGCGGATAGCCATCATCAACAAGTTCTTGTGGAGGGTTCCATGGTGTAATGGTTAGCACTCTGGACTCTGAATCCAGCGATCCGAGTTCAAATCTCGGTGGGACCTATCTTTTTGAATTCTTGTGTTCTCTTACTTTCGTTAAATTGCTTGTTTTTACACAATACTCCACTCTTCATTGCGATTAGATTTCTATTGAGGTGCAAGCTATTGTATTTCACAATGAAAAAAAGACATAGCTATTTGCTTCGCATGTAACCAGCTCACAGAATACTGAAAATTGGAACGACAAGACGTGAAGTTAGAATCAGTATAGGAGACTCATATGCTCCCAGGAGCCAAGGTGCCAAGCATAAGCTTGACAATGCCTCCCCGTTTTATTAAAGGGTAAACAGAGATAGACAACGCTGTGAACAGGATTTGAACCTGTGCGGGGAAACCCCATTGGATTTCAAGTCCAACGCCTTAACCACTCGGCCATCACAGCACATTTGTTCCAAAGATGCTGTCATGCTTGCTTCTAGCATGCTGATTGGTGAGTGGACAATCACCCTACCCCTATACAGACACTAGCCTTCAAGGAGCAAAAACCCCTTTCCTTGTGCAAGACCACACCGTTTTTTGCATTGGACAGTCAATATCTAGAGATTGGACAAACTTTAAAATGAAAGCCACATAAATATTACTTTCGTAAGTGGTACCAAGAGCCTCAGTTAATCTTCCTACGATAAGTGACAAAAGGTAAAGGAGGTCTTGCACCAGGTCTCAATTTACTAATCAATTAAAGTAACACTCAGCACAGACTCCAAACCCAAAAAATAACAACCAACAAAACCTAACATAATCTCCTTTTTTTATTTTCTTCTTTTATCTTATATCACAACTGTAGACCATGACAAATTAAATAGAAAATCGCTATATTCTTTTCTTGGGCTGCAGCCATGTTTTCTCCCCCTCTGATTCTAGTGCAGCTGAGCCAGGAAGTTAAGGCGGAGGGGGCTTGGTTTAGGCTACATAATTTACGTCTACCCAGTAAGAGTAGCCAATTTGTTGGAAGGAATCTCCTAGTTACCAATTGTATAAAATAAAAGCGCTAACAGTCCCAGCTATGGAACATACATAGCATTAGCAATAGTACATACATAGAACCTGCCATAATACCAATTAGTGTTTACGTAGCTAATTGGGGCTCGTTTAAAGCTTTACAGGGAAAGGCACTCAAGTTTTCCTAGACACCTATGTGGAGGCATTTAGAGGACACTATTACTGTCTTCATGCCACTAAGGGGACAAAATTACTGTGTAGGGCACACAATGGAAAGATTCATGTGTGGAAAACCTTCTGGGGCACTGTATAAAACTAATACTTTTGGAGTAACTATAGTTAAGACACTATTATTTCTGGAGTGGAGTACAGTATTTGGGGGAGTACTTTACAACATAGCAAGTACAGGAATGTGGGCATCTGGGGCAGCTACAGGCATGGTGATAGGTAAAGGAGTGGAAAGTACTTTTAAAGGGGAGGCAGGGTCTGAAGTGTGAGGAGAGGGTGTAGAATAGTAAAAGAGGGAGCTGGAAAAGCAAGGTGCTAAAGATGTCTACTCCGCAAACTCTGCAGAGATTTGTCATGGTCAGGAGAAGTTATCATGGCAGCCTGGGCCTGATGAAGAAGAAAAGATGGAAAGTTAACTTCTCCAATTAGAGGAGATGTCAACTTGAGTCACTGGATTGAATTGTATTCTAGTACATTAGCCTATGTGCTAAGAGTAAATAGAATTTTTTTTCGGTCTCCTCTAAGTAGGCCCTAACAACGTTCAATTTGACAAGCTGCGGATAGCCATCATCAACAAGTTCTTGTGGAGGGTTCCATGGTGTAATGGTTAGCACTCTGGACTCTGAATCCAGCGATCCGAGTTCAAATCTCGGTGGGACCTATCTTTTTGAATTCTTGTGTTCTCTTACTTTCGTTAAATTGCTTGTTTTTACACAATACTCCACTCTTCATTGCGATTAGATTTCTATTGAGGTGCAAGCTATTGTATTTCACAATGAAAAAAAGACATAGCTATTTGCTTCGCATGTAACCAGCTCACAGAATACTGAAAATTGGAACGACAAGACGTGAAGTTAGAATCAGTATAGGAGACTCATATGCTCCCAGGAGCCAAGGTGCCAAGCATAAGCTTGACAATGCCTCCCCGTTTTATTAAAGGGTAAACAGAGATAGACAACGCTGTGAACAGGATTTGAACCTGTGCGGAAAAACCCATTGGATTTCAAGTCCAACGCCTTAACCACTCGGCCATCACAGCACATTTGTTCCAAAGATGCTGTCATGCTTGCTTCTAGCATGCTGATTGGTGAGTGGACAATCACCCTACCCCTATACAGACACTAGCCTTCAAGGAGCAAAAACCCCTTTCCTTGTGCAAGACCACACCGTTTTTTGCATTGGACAGTCAATATCTAGAGATTGGACAAACTTTAAAATGAAAGCCACATAAATATTACTTTCGTAAGTGGTACCAAGAGCCTCAGTTAATCTTCCTACGATAAGTGACAAAAGGTAAAGGAGGTCTTGCACCAGGTCTCAATTTACTAATCAATTAAAGTAACACTCAGCACAGACTCCAAACCCAAAAAATAACAACCAACAAAACCTAACATAATCTCCTTTTTTTATTTTCTTCTTTTATCTTATATCACAACTGTAGACCATGACAAATTAAATAGAAAATCGCTATATTCTTTTCTTGGGCTGCAGCCATGTTTTCTCCCCCTATGATTCTAGTGCAGCTGAGCCAGGAAATTAAGGCGGAGGGGGCTTGGTTTAGGCTACATAATTTACGTCTACCCTGTAAGAGTAGCCAATTTGTTGGAAGGAATCTCCTAGTTACCAATTGTATAAAATAAAAGCGCTAACAGTCCCAGCTATGGAACATACATAGCATTAGCAATAGTACATACATAGAACCTGCCATAATACCAATTAGTGTTTACGTAGCTAATTGGGGCTCGTTTAAAGCTTTACAGGGAAAGGCACTCAAGTTTTCCTAGACACCTATGTGGAGGCATTTAGAGGACACTATTACTGTCTTCATGCCACTAAGGGGACAAAATTACTGTGTAGGGCACACAATGGAAAGATTCATGTGTGGAAAACCTGGGGCACTGTATAAAACTAATACCAACCAACAAAACCTAACATAATCTCCTTTTTTTATTTTCTTCTTTTATCTTATATCACAACTGTAGACCATGACAAATTAAATAGAAAATCGCTATATTCTTTTCTTGGGCTGCAGCCATGTTTTCTCCCCTTCTGATTCTAGTGCAGCTGAGCCAGGAAGTTAAGGCGGAGGGGGCTTGGTTTAGGCTACATAATTTACGTCTACCCAGTAAGAGTAGCCAATTTGTTGGAAGGAATCTCCTAGTTACCAATTGTATAAAATAAAAGCGCTAACAGTCCCAGCTATGGAACATACATAGCATTAGCAATAGTACATACATAGAACCTGCCATAATACCAATTAGTGTTTACGTAGCTAATTGGGGCTCGTTTAAAGCTTTACAGGGAAAGGCACTCAAGTTTTCCTAGACACCTATGTGGAGGCATTTAGAGGACACTATTACTGTCTTCATGCCACTAAGGGGACAAAATTACTGTGTAGGGCACACAATGGAAAGATTCATGTGTGGAAAACCTTCTGGGGCACTGTATAAAACTAATACTTTTGGAGTAACTATAGTTAAGACACTATTATTTCTGGAGTGGAGTACAGTATTTGGGGGAGTACTTTACAACATAGCAAGTACAGGAATGTGGGCATCTGGGGCAGCTACAGGCATGGTGATAGGTAAAGGAGTGGAAAGTACTTTTAAAGGGGAGGCAGGGTCTGAAGTGTGAGGAGAGGGTGTAGAATAGTAAAAGAGGGAGCTGGAAAAGCAAGGTGCTAAAGATGTCTACTCCGCAAACTCTGCAGAGATTTGTCATGGTCAGGAGAAGTTATCATGGCAGCCTGGGCCTGATGAAGAAGAAAAGATGGAAAGTTAACTTCTCCAATTAGAGGAGATGTCAACTTGAGTCACTGGATTGAATTGTATTCTAGTACATTAGCCTATGTGCTAAGAGTAAATAGAATTTTTTTTCGGTCTCCTCTAAGTAGGCCCTAACAACGTTCAATTTGACAAGCTGCGGATAGCCATCATCAACAAGTTCTTGTGGAGGGTTCCATGGTGTAATGGTTAGCACTCTGGACTCTGAATCCAGCGATCCGAGTTCAAATCTCGGTGGGACCTATCTTTTTGAATTCTTGTGTTCTCTTACTTTCGTTAAATTGCTTGTTTTTACACAATACTCCACTCTTCATTGCGATTAGATTTCTATTGAGGTGCAAGCTATTGTATTTCACAATGAAAAAAAGACATAGCTATTTGCTTCGCATGTAACCAGCTCACAGAATACAGAAAATTGGAACGACAAGACGTGAAGTTAGAATCAGTATAGGAGACTCATATGCTCCCAGGAGCCAAGGTGCCAAGCATAAGCTTGACAATGCCTCCCCGTTTTATTAAAGGGTAAACAGAGATAGACAACGCTGTGAACAGGATTTGAACCTGTGCGGGGAAACCCCATTGGATTTCAAGTCCAACGCCTTAACCACTCGGCCATCACAGCACATTTGTTCCAAAGATGCTGTCATGCTTGCTTCTAGCATGCTGATTGGTGAGTGGACAATCACCCTACCCCTATACAGACACTAGCCTTCAAGGAGCAAAAACCCCTTTCCTTGTGCAAGACCACACCGTTTTTTGCATTGGACAGTCAATATCTAGAGATTGGACAAACTTTAAAATGAAAGCCACATAAATATTACTTTCGTAAGTGGTACCAAGAGCCTCAGTTAATCTTCCTACGATAAGTGACAAAAGGTAAAGGAGGTCTTGCACCAGGTCTCAATTTACTAATCAATTAAAGTAACACTCAGCACAGACTCCAAACCCAAAAAATAACAACCAACAAAACCTAACATAATCTCCTTTTTTTATTTTCTTCTTTTATCTTATATCACAACTGTAGACCATGACAAATTAAATAGAAAATCGCTATATTCTTTTCTTGGGCTGCAGCCATGTTTTCTCCCCCTCTGATTCTAGTGCAGCTGAGCCAGGAAGTTAAGGCGGAGGGGGCTTGGTTTAGGCTACATAATTTACGTCTACCCAGTAAGAGTAGCCAATTTGTTGGAAGGAATCTCCTAGTTACCAATTGTATAAAATAAAAGCGCTAACAGTCCCAGCTATGGAACATACATAGCATTAGCAATAGTACATACATAGAACCTGCCATAATACCAATTAGTGTTTACGTAGCTAATTGGGGCTCGTTTAAAGCTTTACAGGGAAAGGCACTCAAGTTTTCCTAGACACCTATGTGGAGGCATTTAGAGGACACTATTACTGTCTTCATGCCACTAAGGGGACAAAATTACTGTGTAGGGCACACAATGGAAAGATTCATGTGTGGAAAACCTTCTGGGGCACTGTATAAAACTAATACTTTTGGAGTAACTATAGTTAAGACACTATTATTTCTGGAGTGGAGTACAGTATTTGGGGGAGTACTTTACAACATAGCAAGTACAGGAATGTGGGCATCTGGGGCAGCTACAGGCATGGTGATAGGTAAAGGAGTGGAAAGTACTTTTAAAGGGGAGGCAGGGTCTGAAGTGTGAGGAGAGGGTGTAGAATAGTAAAAGAGGGAGCTGGAAAAGCAAGGTGCTAAAGATGTCTACTCCGCAAACTCTGCAGAGATTTGTCATGGTCAGGAGAAGTTATCATGGCAGCCTGGGCCTGATGAAGAAGAAAAGATGGAAAGTTAACTTCTCCAATTAGAGGAGATGTCAACTTGAGTCACTGGATTGAATTGTATTCTAGTACATTAGCCTATGTGCTAAGAGTAAATAGAATTTTTTTTCGGTCTCCTCTAAGTAGGCCCTAACAACGTTCAATTTGACAAGCTGTGGATAGCCATCATCAACAAGTTCTTGTGGAGGGTTCCATGGTGTAATGGTTAGCACTCTGGACTCTGAATCCAGCGATCCGAGTTCAAATCTCGGTGGGACCTATCTTTTTGAATTCTTGTGTTCTCTTACTTTCGTTAAATTGCTTGTTTTTACACAATACTCCACTCTTCATTGCGATTAGATTTCTATTGAGGTGCAAGCTATTGTATTTCACAATGAAAAAAAGACATAGCTATTTGCTTCGCATGTAACCAGCTCACAGAATACTGAAAATTGGAACGACAAGACGTGAAGTTAGAATCAGTATAGGAGACTCATATGCTCCCAGGAGCCAAGGTGCCAAGCATAAGCTTGACAATGCCTCCCCGTTTTATTAAAGGGTAAACAGAGATAGACAACGCTGTGAACAGGATTTGAACCTGTGCGGGGAAACCCCATTGGATTTCAAGTCCAACGCCTTAACCACTCGGCCATCACAGCACATTTGTTCCAAAGATGCTGTCATGCTTGCTTCTAGCATGCTGATTGGTGAGTGGACAATCACCCTACCCCTATACAGACACTAGCCTTCAAGGAGCAAAAACCCCTTTCCTTGTGCAAGACCACACCGTTTTTTGCATTGGACAGTCAATATCTAGAGATTGGACAAACTTTAAAATGAAAGCCACATAAATATTACTTTCGTAAGTGGTACCAAGAGCCTCAGTTAATCTTCCTACGATAAGTGACAAAAGGTAAAGGAGGTCTTGCACCAGGTCTCAATTTACTAATCAATTAAAGTAACACTCAGCACAGACTCCAAACCCAAAAAATAACAACCAACAAAACCTAACATAATCTCCTTTTTTTATTTTCTTCTTTTATCTTATATCACAACTGTAGACCATGACAAATTAAATAGAAAATCGCTATATTCTTTTCTTGGGCTGCAGCCATGTTTTCTCCCCCTCTGATTCTAGTGCAGCTGAGCCAGGAAGTTAAGGCGGAGGGGGCTTGGTTTAGGCTACATAATTTACGTCTACCCAGTAAGAGTAGCCAATTTGTTGGAAGGAATCTCCTAGTTACCAATTGTATAAAATAAAAGCGCTAACAGTCCCAGCTATGGAACATACATAGCATTAGCAATAGTACATACATAGAACCTGCCATAATACCAATTAGTGTTTACGTAGCTAATTGGGGCTCGTTTAAAGCTTTACAGGGAAAGGCACTCAAGTTTTCCTAGACACCTATGTGGAGGCATTTAGAGGACACTATTACTGTCTTCATGCCACTAAGGGGACAAAATTACTGTGTAGGGCACACAATGGAAAGATTCATGTGTGGAAAACCTTCTGGGGCACTGTATAAAACTAATACTTTTGGAGTAACTATAGTTAAGACACTATTATTTCTGGAGTGGAGTACAGTATTTGGGGGAGTACTTTACAACATAGCAAGTACAGGAATGTGGGCATCTGGGGCAGCTACAGGCATGGTGATAGGTAAAGGAGTGGAAAGTACTTTTAAAGGGGAGGCAGGGTCTGAAGTGTGAGGAGAGGGTGTAGAATAGTAAAAGAGGGAGCTGGAAAAGCAAGGTGCTAAAGATGTCTACTCCGCAAACTCTGCAGAGATTTGTCATGGTCAGGAGAAGTTATCATGGCAGCCTGGGCCTGATGAAGAAGAAAAGATGGAAAGTTAACTTCTCCAATTAGAGGAGATGTCAACTTGAGTCACTGGATTGAATTGTATTCTAGTACATTAGCCTATGTGCTAAGAGTAAATAGAATTTTTTTTCGGTCTCCTCTAAGTAGGCCCTAACAACGTTCAATTTGACAAGCTGCGGATAGCCATCATCAACAAGTTCTTGTGGAGGGTTCCATGGTGTAATGGTTAGCACTCTGGACTCTGAATCCAGCGATCCGAGTTCAAATCTCGGTGGGACCTATCTTTTTGAATTCTTGTGTTCTCTTACTTTCGTTAAATTGCTTGTTTTTACACAATACTCCACTCTTCATTGCGATTAGATTTCTATTGAGGTGCAAGCTATTGTATTTCACAATGAAAAAAAGACATAGCTATTTGCTTCGCATGTAACCAGCTCACAGAATACTGAAAATTGGAACGACAAGACGTGAAGTTAGAATCAGTATAGGAGACTCATATGCTCCCAGGAGCCAAGGTGCCAAGCATAAGCTTGACAATGCCTCCCCGTTTTATTAAAGGGTAAACAGAGATAGACAACGCTGTGAACAGGATTTGAACCTGTGCGGGGAAACCCCATTGGATTTCAAGTCCAACAGCTTAACCACTCAGCCATCACAGCACATTTGCTCCAAAGATGCTGTCATGCTTGCTTCTAGCATGCTGATTGGTGAGTGGACAATCACCCTACCCCTATACAGACACTAGCCTTCAAGGAGCAAAAACCTATCTACGATAAGTGACAAAAGGTAAAGGAGGTCTTGCACCAGGTCTCAATTTACTAATCAATTAAAGTAACACTCAGCACAGACTCCAAACCCAAAAAATAACAACCAACAAAACCTAACATAATCTCCTTTTTTTATTTTCTTCTTTTATCTTATATCACAACTGTAGACCATGACAAATTAAATAGAAAATCGCTATATTCTTTTCTTGGGCTGCAGCCATGTTTTCTCCCCCTCTGATTCTAGTGCAGCTGAGCCAGGAAGTTAAGGCGGAGGGGGCTTGGTTTAGGCTACATAATTTACGTCTACCCTGTAAGAGTAGCCAATTTGTTGGAAGGAATCTCCTAGTTACCAATTGTATAAAATAAAAGCGCTAACAGTCCCAGCTATGGAACATACATAGCATTAGCAATAGTACATACATAGAACCTGCCATAATACCAATTAGTGTTTACGTAGCTAATTGGGGCTCGTTTAAAGCTTTACAGGGAAAGGCACTCAAGTTTTCCTAGACACCTATGTGGAGGCATTTAGAGGACACTATTACTGTCTTCATGCCACTAAGGGGACAAAATTACTGTGTAGGGCACACAATGGAAAGATTCATGTGTGGAAAACCTGGGGCACTGTATAAAACTAATACCAACCAACAAAACCTAACATAATCTCCTTTTTTTATTTTCTTCTTTTATCTTATATCACAACTGTAGACCATGACAAATTAAATAGAAAATCGCTATATTCTTTTCTTGGGCTGCAGCCATGTTTTCTCCCCCTCTGATTCTAGTGCAGCTGAGCCAGGAAGTTAAGGCGGAGGGGGCTTGGTTTAGGCTACATAATTTACGTCTACCCAGTAAGAGTAGCCAATTTGTTGGAAGGAATCTCCTAGTTACCAATTGTATAAAATAAAAGCGCTAACAGTCCCAGCTATGGAACATACATAGCATTAGCAATAGTACATACATAGAACCTGCCATAATACCAATTAGTGTTTACGTAGCTAATTGGGGCTCGTTTAAAGCTTTACAGGGAAAGGCACTCAAGTTTTCCTAGACACCTATGTGGAGGCATTTAGAGGACACTATTACTGTCTTCATGCCACTAAGGGGACAAAATTACTGTGTAGGGCACACAATGGAAAGATTCATGTGTGGAAAACCTTCTGGGGCACTGTATAAAACTAATACTTTTGGAGTAACTATAGTTAAGACACTATTATTTCTGGAGTGGAGTACAGTATTTGGGGGAGTACTTTACAACATAGCAAGTACAGGAATGTGGGCATCTGGGGCAGCTACAGGCATGGTGATAGGTAAAGGAGTGGAAAGTACTTTTAAAGGGGAGGCAGGGTCTGAAGTGTGAGGAGAGGGTGTAGAATAGTAAAAGAGGGAGCTGGAAAAGCAAGGTGCTAAAGATGTCTACTCCGCAAACTCTGCAGAGATTTGTCATGGTCAGGAGAAGTTATCATGGCAGCCTGGGCCTGATGAAGAAGAAAAGATGGAAAGTTAACTTCTCCAATTAGAGGAGATGTCAACTTGAGTCACTGGATTGAATTGTATTCTAGTACATTAGCCTATGTGCTAAGAGTAAATAGAATTTTTTTTCGGTCTCCTCTAAGTAGGCCCTAACAACGTTCAATTTGACAAGCTGCGGATAGCCATCATCAACAAGTTCTTGTGGAGGGTTCCATGGTGTAATGGTTAGCACTCTGGACTCTGAATCCAGCGATCCGAGTTCAAATCTCGGTGGGACCTATCTTTTTGAATTCTTGTGTTCTCTTACTTTCGTTAAATTGCTTGTTTTTACACAATACTCCACTCTTCATTGCGATTAGATTTCTATTGAGGTGCAAGCTATTGTATTTCACAATGAAAAAAAGACATAGCTATTTGCTTCGCATGTAACCAGCTCACAGAATACTGAAAATTGGAACGACAAGACGTGAAGTTAGAATCAGTATAGGAGACTCATATGCTCCCAGGAGCCAAGGTGCCAAGCATAAGCTTGACAATGCCTCCCCGTTTTATTAAAGGGTAAACAGAGATAGACAACGCTGTGAACAGGATTTGAACCTGTGCGGGGAAACCCCATTGGATTTCAAGTCCAACGCCTTAACCACTCGGCCATCACAGCACATTTGTTCCAAAGATGCTGTCATGCTTGCTTCTAGCATGCTGATTGGTGAGTGGACAATCACCCTACCCCTATACAGACACTAGCCTTCAAGGAGCAAAAACCCCTTTCCTTGTGCAAGACCACACCGTTTTTTGCATTGGACAGTCAATATCTAGAGATTGGACAAACTTTAAAATGAAAGCCACATAAATATTACTTTCGTAAGTGGTACCAAGAGCCTCAGTTAATCTTCCTACGATAAGTGACAAAAGGTAAAGGAGGTCTTGCACCAGGTCTCAATTTACTAATCAATTAAAGTAACACTCAGCACAGACTCCAAACCCAAAAAATAACAACCAACAAAACCTAACATAATCTCCTTTTTTTATTTTCTTCTTTTATCTTATATCACAACTGTAGACCATGACAAATTAAATAGAAAATCGCTATATTCTTTTCTTGGGCTGCAGCCATGTTTTCTCCCCCTCTGATTCTAGTGCAGCTGAGCCAGGAAGTTAAGGCGGAGGGGGCTTGGTTTAGGCTACATAATTTACGTCTACCCAGTAAGAGTAGCCAATTTGTTGGAAGGAATCTCCTAGTTACCAATTGTATAAAATAAAAGCGCTAACAGTCCCAGCTATGGAACATACATAGCATTAGCAATAGTACATACATAGAACCTGCCATAATACCAATTAGTGTTTACGTAGCTAATTGGGGCTCGTTTAAAGCTTTACAGGGAAAGGCACTCAAGTTTTCCTAGACACCTATGTGGAGGCATTTAGAGGACACTATTACTGTCTTCATGCCACTAAGGGGACAAAATTACTGTGTAGGGCACACAATGGAAAGATTCATGTGTGGAAAACCTTCTGGGGCACTGTATAAAACTAATACTTTTGGAGTAACTATAGTTAAGACACTATTATTTCTGGAGTGGAGTACAGTATTTGGGGGAGTACTTTACAACATAGCAAGTACAGGAATGTGGGCATCTGGGGCAGCTACAGGCATGGTGATAGGTAAAGGAGTGGAAAGTACTTTTAAAGGGGAGGCAGGGTCTGAAGTGTGAGGAGAGGGTGTAGAATAGTAAAAGAGGGAGCTGGAAAAGCAAGGTGCTAAAGATGTCTACTCCGCAAACTCTGCAGAGATTTGTCATGGTCAGGAGAAGTTATCATGGCAGCCTGGGCCTGATGAAGAAGAAAAGATGGAAAGTTAACTTCTCCAATTAGAGGAGATGTCAACTTGAGTCACTGGATTGAATTGTATTCTAGTACATTAGCCTATGTGCTAAGAGTAAATAGAATTTTTTTTCGGTCTCCTCTAAGTAGGCCCTAACAACGTTCAATTTGACAAGCTGCGGATAGCCATCATCAACAAGTTCTTGTGGAGGGTTCCATGGTGTAATGGTTAGCACTCTGGACTACTGTAGACCATGACAAATTAAATAGAAAATCGCTATATTCTTTTCTTGGGCTGCAGCCATGTTTTCTCCCCTCTGATTCTAGTGCAGCTGAGCCAGGAAGTTAAGGCGGAGGGGGCTTGGTTTAGGCTACATAATTTACGTCTACCCAGTAAGAGTAGCCAATTTGTTGGAAGGAATCTCCTAGTTACCAATTGTATAAAATAAAAGCGCTAACAGTCCCAGCTATGGAACATACATAGCATTAGCAATAGTACATACATAGAACCTGCCATAATACCAATTAGTGTTTACGTAGCTAATTGGGGCTCGTTTAAAGCTTTACAGGGAAAGGCACTCAAGTTTTCCTAGACACCTATGTGGAGGCATTTAGAGGACACTATTACTGTCTTCATGCCACTAAGGGGACAAAATTACTGTGTAGGGCACACAATGGAAAGATTCATGTGTGGAAAACCTTCTGGGGCACTGTATAAAACTAATACTTTTGGAGTAACTATAGTTAAGACACTATTATTTCTGGAGTGGAGTACAGTATTTGGGGGAGTACTTTACAACATAGCAAGTACAGGAATGTGGGCATCTGGGGCAGCTACAGGCATGGTGATAGGTAAAGGAGTGGAAAGTACTTTTAAAGGGGAGGCAGGGTCTGAAGTGTGAGGAGAGGGTGTAGAATAGTAAAAGAGGGAGCTGGAAAAGCAAGGTGCTAAAGATGTCTACTCCGCAAACTCTGCAGAGATTTGTCATGGTCAGGAGAAGTTATCATGGCAGCCTGGGCCTGATGAAGAAGAAAAGATGGAAAGTTAACTTCTCCAATTAGAGGAGATGTCAACTTGAGTCACTGGATTGAATTGTATTCTAGTACATTAGCCTATGTGCTAAGAGTAAATAGAATTTTTTTTCGGTCTCCTCTAAGTAGGCCCTAACAACGTTCAATTTGACAAGCTGCGGATAGCCATCATCAACAAGTTCTTGTGGAGGGTTCCATGGTGTAATGGTTAGCACTCTGGACTCTGAATCCAGCGATCCGAGTTCAAATCTCGGTGGGACCTATCTTTTTGAATTCTTGTGTTCTCTTACTTTCGTTAAATTGCTTGTTTTTACACAATACTCCACTCTTCATTGCGATTAGATTTCTATTGAGGTGCAAGCTATTGTATTTCACAATGAAAAAAAGACATAGCTATTTGCTTCGCATGTAACCAGCTCACAGAATACTGAAAATTGGAACGACAAGACGTGAAGTTAGAATCAGTATAGGAGACTCATATGCTCCCAGGAGCCAAGGTGCCAAGCATAAGCTTGACAATGCCTCCCCGTTTTATTAAAGGGTAAACAGAGATAGACAACGCTGTGAACAGGATTTGAACCTGTGCGGGGAAACCCCATTGGATTTCAAGTCCAACGCCTTAACCACTCGGCCATCACAGCACATTTGTTCCAAAGATGCTGTCATGCTTGCTTCTAGCATGCTGATTGGTGAGTGGACAATCACCCTACCCCTATACAGACACTAGCCTTCAAGGAGCAAAAACCCCTTTCCTTGTGCAAGACCACACCGTTTTTTGCATTGGACAGTCAATATCTAGAGATTGGACAAACTTTAAAATGAAAGCCACATAAATATTACTTTCGTAAGTGGTACCAAGAGCCTCAGTTAATCTTCCTACGATAAGTGACAAAAGGTAAAGGAGGTCTTGCACCAGGTCTCAATTTACTAATCAATTAAAGTAACACTCAGCACAGACTCCAAACCCAAAAAATAACAACCAACAAAACCTAACATAATCTCCTTTTTTTATTTTCTTCTTTTATCTTATATCACAACTGTAGACCATGACAAATTAAATAGAAAATCGCTATATTCTTTTCTTGGGCTGCAGCCATGTTTTCTCCCCCTCTGATTCTAGTGCAGCTGAGCCAGGAAGTTAAGGCGGAGGGGGCTTGGTTTAGGCTACATAATTTACGTCTACCCAGTAAGAGTAGCCAATTTGTTGGAAGGAATCTCCTAGTTACCAATTGTATAAAATAAAAGCGCTAACAGTCCCAGCTATGGAACATACATAGCATTAGCAATAGTACATACATAGAACCTGCCATAATACCAATTAGTGTTTACGTAGCTAATTGGGGCTCGTTTAAAGCTTTACAGGGAAAGGCACTCAAGTTTTCCTAGACACCTATGTGGAGGCATTTAGAGGACACTATTACTGTCTTCATGCCACTAAGGGGACAAAATTACTGTGTAGGGCACACAATGGAAAGATTCATGTGTGGAAAACCTTCTGGGGCACTGTATAAAACTAATACTTTTGGAGTAACTATAGTTAAGACACTATTATTTCTGGAGTGGAGTACAGTATTTGGGGGAGTACTTTACAACATAGCAAGTACAGGAATGTGGGCATCTGGGGCAGCTACAGGCATGGTGATAGGTAAAGGAGTGGAAAGTACTTTTAAAGGGGAGGCAGGGTCTGAAGTGTGAGGAGAGGGTGTAGAATAGTAAAAGAGGGAGCTGGAAAAGCAAGGTGCTAAAGATGTCTACTCCGCAAACTCTGCAGAGATTTGTCATGGTCAGGAGAAGTTATCATGGCAGCCTGGGCCTGATGAAGAAGAAAAGATGGAAAGTTAACTTCTCCAATTAGAGGAGATGTCAACTTGAGTCACTGGATTGAATTGTATTCTAGTACATTAGCCTATGTGCTAAGAGTAAATAGAATTTTTTTTCGGTCTCCTCTAAGTAGGCCCTAACAACGTTCAATTTGACAAGCTGCGGATAGCCATCATCAACAAGTTCTTGTGGAGGGTTCCATGGTGTAATGGTTAGCACTCTGGACTCTGAATCCAGCGATCCGAGTTCAAATCTCGGTGGGACCTATCTTTTTGAATTCTTGTGTTCTCTTACTTTCGTTAAATTGCTTGTTTTTACACAATACTCCACTCTTCATTGCGATTAGATTTCTATTGAGGTGCAAGCTATTGTATTTCACAATGAAAAAAAGACATAGCTATTTGCTTCGCTTGTAACCAGCTCACAGAATACTGAAAATTGGAACGACAAGACGTGAAGTTAGAATCAGTATAGGAGACTCATATGCTCCCAGGAGCCAAGGTGCCAAGCATAAGCTTGACAATGCCTCCCCGTTTTATTGAAGGGTAAACAGAGATAGACAACGCTGTGAACAGGATTTGAACCTGTGCGGGGAAGCCCCATTGGATTTCAAGTCCAACGCCTTAACCACTCGGCCATCACAGCACATTTGTTCCAAAGATGCTGTCATGCTTGCTTCTAGCATGCTGATTGGTGAGTGGACAATCACCCTACCCCTATACAGACACTAGCCTTCAAGGAGCAAAAACCCCTTTCCTTGTGCAAGACCACACCGTTTTTTGCATTGGACAGTCAATATCTAGAGATTGGACAAACTTTAAAATGAAAGCCACATAAATATTACTTTCGTAAGTGGTACCAAGAGCCTCAGTTAATCTTCCTACGATAAGTGACAAAAGGTAAAGGAGGTCTTGCACCAGGTCTCAATTTACTAATCAATTAAAGTAACACTCAGCACAGACTCCAAACCCAAAAAATAACAACCAACAAAACCTAACATAATCTCCTTTTTTTATTTTCTTCTTTTATCTTATATCACAACTGTAGACCATGACAAATTAAATAGAAAATCGCTATATTCTTTTCTTGGGCTGCAGCCATGTTTTCTCCCCCTCTGATTCTAGTGCAGCTGAGCCAGGAAGTTAAGGCGGAGGGGGCTTGGTTTAGGCTACATAATTTACGTCTACCCAGTAAGAGTAGCCAATTTGTTGGAAGGAATCTCCTAGTTACCAATTGTATAAAATAAAAGCGCTAACAGTCCCAGCTATGGAACATACATAGCATTAGCAATAGTACATACATAGAACCTGCCATAATACCAATTAGTGTTTACGTAGCTAATTGGGGCTCGTTTAAAGCTTTACAGGGAAAGGCACTCAAGTTTTCCTAGACACCTATGTGGAGGCATTTAGAGGACACTATTACTGTCTTCATGCCACTAAGGGGACAAAATTACTGTGTAGGGCACACAATGGAAAGATTCATGTGTGGAAAACCTTCTGGGGCACTGTATAAAACTAATACTTTTGGAGTAACTATAGTTAAGACACTATTATTTCTGGAGTGGAGTACAGTATTTGGGGGAGTACTTTACAACATAGCAAGTACAGGAATGTGGGCATCTGGGGCAGCTACAGGCATGGTGATAGGTAAAGGAGTGGAAAGTACTTTTAAAGGGGAGGCAGGGTCTGAAGTGTGAGGAGAGGGTGTAGAATAGTAAAAGAGGGAGCTGGAAAAGCAAGGTGCTAAAGATGTCTACTCCGCAAACTCTGCAGAGATTTGTCATGGTCAGGAGAAGTTATCATGGCAGCCTGGGCCTGATGAAGAAGAAAAGATGGAAAGTTAACTTCTCCAATTAGAGGAGATGTCAACTTGAGTCACTGGATTGAATTGTATTCTAGTACATTAGCCTATGTGCTAAGAGTAAATAGAATTTTTTTTCGGTCTCCTCTAAGTAGGCCCTAACAACGTTCAATTTGACAAGCTGCGGATAGCCATCATCAACAAGTTCTTGTGGAGGGTTCCATGGTGTAATGGTTAGCACTCTGGACTCTGAATCCAGCGATCCGAGTTCAAATCTCGGTGGGACCTATCTTTTTGAATTCTTGTGTTCTCTTACTTTCGTTAAATTGCTTGTTTTTACACAATACTCCACTCTTCATTGCGATTAGATTTCTATTGAGGTGCAAGCTATTGTATTTCACAATGAAAAAAAGACATAGCTATTTGCTTCGCATGTAACCAGCTCACAGAATACTGAAAATTGGAACGACAAGACGTGAAGTTAGAATCAGTATAGGAGACTCATATGCTCCCAGGAGCCAAGGTGCCAAGCATAAGCTTGACAATGCCTCCCCGTTTTATTAAAGGGTAAACAGAGATAGACAACGCTGTGAACAGGATTTGAACCTGTGCGGGGAAACCCCATTGGATTTCAAGTCCAACGCCTTAACCACTCGGCCATCACAGCACATTTGTTCCAAAGATGCTGTCATGCTTGCTTCTAGCATGCTGATTGGTGAGTGGACAATCACCCTACCCCTATACAGACACTAGCCTTCAAGGAGCAAAAACCCCTTTCCTTGTGCAAGACCACACCGTTTTTTGCATTGGACAGTCAATATCTAGAGATTGGACAAACTTTAAAATGAAAGCCACATAAATATTACTTTCGTAAGTGGTACCAAGAGCCTCAGTTAATCTTCCTACGATAAGTGACAAAAGGTAAAGGAGGTCTTGCACCAGGTCTCAATTTACTAATCAATTAAAGTAACACTCAGCACAGACTCCAAACCCAAAAAATAACAACCAACAAAACCTAACATAATCTCCTTTTTTTATTTTCTTCTTTTATCTTATATCACAACTGTAGACCATGACAAATTAAATAGAAAATCGCTATATTCTTTTCTTGGGCTGCAGCCATGTTTTCTCCCCCTCTGATTCTAGTGCAGCTGAGCCAGGAAGTTAAGGCGGAGGGGGCTTGGTTTAGGCTACATAATTTACGTCTACCCAGTAAGAGTAGCCAATTTGTTGGAAGGAATCTCCTAGTTACCAATTGTATAAAATAAAAGCGCTAACAGTCCCAGCTATGGAACATACATAGCATTAGCAATAGTACATACATAGAACCTGCCATAATACCAATTAGTGTTTACGTAGCTAATTGGGGCTCGTTTAAAGCTTTACAGGGAAAGGCACTCAAGTTTTCCTAGACACCTATGTGGAGGCATTTAGAGGACACTATTACTGTCTTCATGCCACTAAGGGGACAAAATTACTGTGTAGGGCACACAATGGAAAGATTCATGTGTGGAAAACCTTCTGGGGCACTGTATAAAACTAATACTTTTGGAGTAACTATAGTTAAGACACTATTATTTCTGGAGTGGAGTACAGTATTTGGGGGAGTACTTTACAACATAGCAAGTACAGGAATGTGGGCATCTGGGGCAGCTACAGGCATGGTGATAGGTAAAGGAGTGGAAAGTACTTTTAAAGGGGAGGCAGGGTCTGAAGTGTGAGGAGAGGGTGTAGAATAGTAAAAGAGGGAGCTGGAAAAGCAAGGTGCTAAAGATGTCTACTCCGCAAACTCTGCAGAGATTTGTCATGGTCAGGAGAAGTTATCATGGCAGCCTGGGCCTGATGAAGAAGAAAAGATGGAAAGTTAACTTCTCCAATTAGAGGAGATGTCAACTTGAGTCACTGGATTGAATTGTATTCTAGTACATTAGCCTATGTGCTAAGAGTAAATAGAATTTTTTTTCGGTCTCCTCTAAGTAGGCCCTAACAACGTTCAATTTGACAAGCTGCGGATAGCCATCATCAACAAGTTCTTGTGGAGGGTTCCATGGTGTAATGGTTAGCACTCTGGACTCTGAATCCAGCGATCCGAGTTCAAATCTCGGTGGGACCTATCTTTTTGAATTCTTGTGTTCTCTTACTTTCGTTAAATTGCTTGTTTTTACACAATACTCCACTCTTCATTGCGATTAGATTTCTATTGAGGTGCAAGCTATTGTATTTCACAATGAAAAAAAGACATAGCTATTTGCTTCGCATGTAACCAGCTCACAGAATACTGAAAATTGGAACGACAAGACGTGAAGTTAGAATCAGTATAGGAGACTCATATGCTCCCAGGAGCCAAGGTGCCAAGCATAAGCTTGACAATGCCTCCCCGTTTTATTAAAGGGTAAACAGAGATAGACAACACTGTGAACAGGATTTGAACCTGTGCGGGGAAACCCCATTGGATTTCAAGTCCAACGCCTTAACCACTCGGCCATCACAGCACATTTGTTCCAAAGATGCTGTCATGCTTGCTTCTAGCATGCTGATTGGTGAGTGGACAATCACCCTACCCCTATACAGACACTAGCCTTCAAGGAGCAAAAACCCCTTTCCTTGTGCAAGACCACACCGTTTTTTGCATTGGACAGTCAATATCTAGAGATTGGACAAACTTTAAAATGAAAGCCACATAAATATTACTTTCGTAAGTGGTACCAAGAGCCTCAGTTAATCTTCCTACGATAAGTGACAAAAGGTAAAGGAGGTCTTGCACCAGGTCTCAATTTACTAATCAATTAAAGTAACACTCAGCACAGACTCCAAACCCAAAAAATAACAACCAACAAAACCTAACATAATCTCCTTTTTTTATTTTCTTCTTTTATCTTATATCACAACTGTAGACCATGACAAATTAAATAGAAAATCGCTATATTCTTTTCTTGGGCTGCAGCCATGTTTTCTCCCCCTCTGATTCTAGTGCAGCTGAGCCAGGAAGTTAAGGCGGAGGGGGCTTGGTTTAGGCTACATAATTTACGTCTACCCAGTAAGAGTAGCCAATTTGTTGGAAGGAATCTCCTAGTTACCAATTGTATAAAATAAAAGCGCTAACAGTCCCAGCTATGGAACATACATAGCATTAGCAATAGTACATACATAGAACCTGCCATAATACCAATTAGTGTTTACGTAGCTAATTGGGGCTCGTTTAAAGCTTTACAGGGAAAGGCACTCAAGTTTTCCTAGACACCTATGTGGAGGCATTTAGAGGACACTATTACTGTCTTCATGCCACTAAGGGGACAAAATTACTGTGTAGGGCACACAATGGAAAGATTCATGTGTGGAAAACCTTCTGGGGCACTGTATAAAACTAATACTTTTGGAGTAACTATAGTTAAGACACTATTATTTCTGGAGTGGAGTACAGTATTTGGGGGAGTACTTTACAACATAGCAAGTACAGGAATGTGGGCATCTGGGGCAGCTACAGGCATGGTGATAGGTAAAGGAGTGGAAAGTACTTTTAAAGGGGAGGCAGGGTCTGAAGTGTGAGGAGAGGGTGTAGAATAGTAAAAGAGGGAGCTGGAAAAGCAAGGTGCTAAAGATGTCTACTCCGCAAACTCTGCAGAGATTTGTCATGGTCAGGAGAAGTTATCATGGCAGCCTGGGCCTGATGAAGAAGAAAAGATGGAAAGTTAACTTCTCCAATTAGAGGAGATGTCAACTTGAGTCACTGGATTGAATTGTATTCTAGTACATTAGCCTATGTGCTAAGAGTAAATAGAATTTTTTTTCGGTCTCCTCTAAGTAGGCCCTAACAACGTTCAATTTGACAAGCTGCGGATAGCCATCATCAACAAGTTCTTGTGGAGGGTTCCATGGTGTAATGGTTAGCACTCTGGACTCTGAATCCAGCGATCCGAGTTCAAATCTCGGTGGGACCTATCTTTTTGAATTCTTGTGTTCTCTTACTTTCGTTAAATTGCTTGTTTTTACACAATACTCCACTCTTCATTGCGATTAGATTTCTATTGAGGTGCAAGCTATTGTATTTCACAATGAAAAAAAGACATAGCTATTTGCTTCGCATGTAACCAGCTCACAGAATACTGAAAATTGGAACGACAAGACGTGAAGTTAGAATCAGTATAGGAGACTCATATGCTCCCAGGAGCCAAGGTGCCAAGCATAAGCTTGACAATGCCTCCCCGTTTTATTAAAGGGTAAACAGAGATAGACAACGCTGTGAACAGGATTTGAACCTGTGCGGGGAAACCCCATTGGATTTCAAGTCCAACGCCTTAACCACTCGGCCATCACAGCACATTTGCTCCAAAGATGCTGTCATGCTTGCTTCTAGCATGCTGATTGGTGAGTGGACAATCACCCTACCCCTATACAGACACTAGCCTTCAAGGAGCAAAAACCCCTTTCCTTGTGCAAGACCACACCGTTTTTTGCATTGGACAGTCAATATCTAGAGATTGGACAAACTTTAAAATGAAAGCCACATAAATATTACTTTCGTAAGTGGTACCAAGAGCCTCAGTTAATCTTCCTACGATAAGTGACAAAAGGTAAAGGAGGTCTTGCACCAGGTCTCAATTTACTAATCAATTAAAGTAACACTCAGCACAGACTCCAAACCCAAAAAATAACAACCAACAAAACCTAACATAATCTCCTTTTTTTATTTTCTTCTTTTATCTTATATCACAACTGTAGACCATGACAAATTAAATAGAAAATCGCTATATTCTTTTCTTGGGCTGCAGCCATGTTTTCTCCCCCTCTGATTCTACAGGGAGTGCAGAATTATTAGGCAAGTTGTATTTTTGAGGATTAATTTTATTATTGAACAACAACCGTGTTCTCAATGAACCCAAAAAACTCATTAATATCAAAGCTGAATATTTTTGGAAGTTGTTTTTAGTTTGTTTTTAGTTTTAGCTATTTTAGGGGGATATCTGTGTGGGCAGGTGACTATTACTGTGCATAATTATTAGGCAACTTAACAAAAAACAAATATATACCCATTTCAATTATTTATTTTTACCAGTGAAACCAATATAACATCTCAACATTCACAAATATACATTTCTGACATTCAAAAACAAAACAAAAACAAATCAGTGACCAATATAGCCACCTTTCTTTGCAAGGACACTCAAAAGCCTGCCATCCATGGATTCTGTCAGTGTTTTGATCTGTTCACCATCAACATTGCGTGCAGCAGCAACCACAGCCTCCCAGACACTGTTCAGAGAGGTGTACTGTTTTCCCTCCTTGTAAATCTCACATTTGATGATGGACCACAGGTTCTCAGATCAGGTGAACAAGGAGGCCATGTCATTAGATTTTCTTCTTTTATACCCTTTCTTGCCAGCCACGCTGTGGAGTACTTGGACGCGTGTGATGGAGCATTGTCCTGCATGAAAATCATGTTTTTCTTGAAGGATGCAGACTTCTTCCTGTACCACTGCTTGAAGAAGGTGTCTTCCAGAAACTGGCAGTAGGACTGGGAGTTGAGTTTGACTCCATCCTCAACCCGAAAAGGCCCCACAAGTTCATCTTTGATGATACCAGCCCAAACCAGTACTCCACCTCCACCTTGCTGGCGTCTGAGTCGGACTGGAGCTCTCTGCCCTTTACTAATCCAGCCACGGGCCCATTCCTCTGGCCCATCAAGACTCACTCTCATTTCATCAGTCCATAAAACCTTAGAAAAATCAGTCTTGAGATATTTCTTGGCCCAGTCTTGACGTTTCAGCTTGTGTGTCTTGTTCAGTGGTGGTCGTCTTTCAGCCTTTCTTACCTTGGCCATGTCTCTGAGTATTGCACACCTTGTGCTTTTGGGCACTCCAGTGATGTTGCAGCTCTGAAATATGGCCAAACTGGTGGCAAGTGGCATCTTGGCAGCTGCACGCTTGACTTTTCTCAGTTCATGGGCAGTTATTTTGCGCCTTGGTTTTTCCACACGCATTTTGCGACCCTGTTGACTATTTTGAATGAAACGCTTGATTGTTCAGTGATCACGCTTCAGAAGCTTTGCAATTTTAAGAGTGCTGCATCCCTCTGCAAGATATCTCACTATTTTTGACTTTTCTGAGCCTGTCAAGTCCTTCTTTTGACCCATTTTGCCAAAGGAAAGGAATTTGCCTAATAATTATGCACACCTGATATAGGGTGTTGATGTCATTAGACCACACCCCTTCTCATTACAGAGATGCACATCACCTAATATGCTTAATTGGTAGTAGGCTTTCGAGCCTATACAGCTTGGAGTAAGACAACATGCATAAAGAGGATGATGTGGTCAAAATACTCATTTGCCTAATAATTCTGCACGCAGTGTAGTGCAGCTGAGCCAGGAAGTTAAGGCGGAGGGGGCTTGGTTTAGGCTACATAATTTACGTCTACCCAGTAAGAGTAGCCAATTTGTTGGAAGGAATCTCCTAGTTACCAATTGTATAAAATAAAAGCGCTAACAGTCCCAGCTATGGAACATACATAGCATTAGCAATAGTACATACATAGAACCTGCCATAATACCAATTAGTGTTTACGTAGCTAATTGGGGCTCGTTTAAAGCTTTACAGGGAAAGGCACTCAAGTTTTCCTAGACACCTATGTGGAGGCATTTAGAGGACACTATTACTGTCTTCATGCCACTAAGGGGACAAAATTACTGTGTAGGGCACACAATGGAAAGATTCATGTGTGGAAAACCTTCTGGGGCACTGTATAAAACTAATACTTTTGGAGTAACTATAGTTAAGACACTATTATTTCTGGAGTGGAGTACAGTATTTGGGGGAGTACTTTACAACATAGCAAGTACAGGAATGTGGGCATCTGGGGCAGCTACAGGCATGGTGATAGGTAAAGGAGTGGAAAGTACTTTTAAAGGGGAGGCAGGGTCTGAAGTGTGAGGAGAGGGTGTAGAATAGTAAAAGAGGGAGCTGGAAAAGCAAGGTGCTAAAGATGTCTACTCCGCAAACTCTGCAGAGATTTGTCATGGTCAGGAGAAGTTATCATGGCAGCCTGGGCCTGATGAAGAAGAAAAGATGGAAAGTTAACTTCTCCAATTAGAGGAGATGTCAACTTGAGTCACTGGATTGAATTGTATTCTAGTACATTAGCCTATGTGCTAAGAGTAAATAGAATTTTTTTTCGGTCTCCTCTAAGTAGGCCCTAACAACGTTCAATTTGACAAGCTGCGGATAGCCATCATCAACAAGTTCTTGTGGAGGGTTCCATGGTGTAATGGTTAGCACTCTGGACTCTGAATCCAGCGATCCGAGTTCAAATCTCGGTGGGACCTATCTTTTTGAATTCTTGTGTTCTCTTACTTTCGTTAAATTGCTTGTTTTTACACAATACTCCACTCTTCATTGCGATTAGATTTCTATTGAGGTGCAAGCTATTGTATTTCACAATGAAAAAAAGACATAGCTATTTGCTTCGCATGTAACCAGCTCACAGAATACAGAAAATTGGAACGACAAGACGTGAAGTTAGAATCAGTATAGGAGACTCATATGCTCCCAGGAGCCAAGGTGCCAAGCATAAGCTTGACAATGCCTCCCCGTTTTATTAAAGGGTAAACAGAGATAGACAACGCTGTGAACAGGATTTGAACCTGTGCGGGGAAACCCCATTGGATTTCAAGTCCAACGCCTTAACCACTCGGCCATCACAGCACATTTGCTCCAAAGATGCTGTCATGCTTGCTTCTAGCATGCTGATTGGTGAGTGGACAATCACCCTACCCCTATACAGACACTAGCCTTCAAGGAGCAAAAACCCCTTTCCTTGTGCAAGACCACACCGTTTTTTGCATTGGACAGTCAATATCTAGAGATTGGACAAACTTTAAAATGAAAGCCACATAAATATTACTTTCGTAAGTGGTACCAAGAGCCTCAGTTAATCTTCCTACGATAAGTGACAAAAGGTAAAGGAGGTCTTGCACCAGGTCTCAATTTACTAATCAATTAAAGTAACACTCAGCACAGACTCCAAACCCAAAAAATAACAACCAACAAAACCTAACATAATCTCCTTTTTTTATTTTCTTCTTTTATCTTATATCACAACTGTAGACCATGACAAATTAAATAGAAAATCGCTATATTCTTTTCTTGGGCTGCAGCCATGTTTTCTCCCCCTCTGATTCTAGTGCAGCTGAGCCAGGAAGTTAAGGCGGAGGGGGCTTGGTTTAGGCTACATAATTTACGTCTACCCAGTAAGAGTAGCCAATTTGTTGGAAGGAATCTCCTAGTTACCAATTGTATAAAATAAAAGCGCTAACAGTCCCAGCTATGGAACATACATAGCATTAGCAATAGTACATACATAGAACCTGCCATAATACCAATTAGTGTTTACGTAGCTAATTGGGGCTCGTTTAAAGCTTTACAGGGAAAGGCACTCAAGTTTTCCTAGACACCTATGTGGAGGCATTTAGAGGACACTATTACTGTCTTCATGCCACTAAGGGGACAAAATTACTGTGTAGGGCACACAATGGAAAGATTCATGTGTGGAAAACCTTCTGGGGCACTGTATAAAACTAATACTTTTGGAGTAACTATAGTTAAGACACTATTATTTCTGGAGTGGAGTACAGTATTTGGGGGAGTACTTTACAACATAGCAAGTACAGGAATGTGGGCATCTGGGGCAGCTACAGGCATGGTGATAGGTAAAGGAGTGGAAAGTACTTTTAAAGGGGAGGCAGGGTCTGAAGTGTGAGGAGAGGGTGTAGAATAGTAAAAGAGGGAGCTGGAAAAGCAAGGTGCTAAAGATGTCTACTCCGCAAACTCTGCAGAGATTTGTCATGGTCAGGAGAAGTTATCATGGCAGCCTGGGCCTGATGAAGAAGAAAAGATGGAAAGTTAACTTCTCCAATTAGAGGAGATGTCAACTTGAGTCACTGGATTGAATTGTATTCTAGTACATTAGCCTATGTGCTAAGAGTAAATAGAATTTTTTTTCGGTCTCCTCTAAGTAGGCCCTAACAACGTTCAATTTGACAAGCTGCGGATAGCCATCATCAACAAGTTCTTGTGGAGGGTTCCATGGTGTAATGGTTAGCACTCTGGACTCTGAATCCAGCGATCCGAGTTCAAATCTCGGTGGGACCTATCTTTTTGAATTCTTGTGTTCTCTTACTTTCGTTAAATTGCTTGTTTTTACACAATACTCCACTCTTCATTGCGATTAGATTTCTATTGAGGTGCAAGCTATTGTATTTCACAATGAAAAAAAGACATAGCTATTTGCTTCGCATGTAACCAGCTCACAGAATACTGAAAATTGGAACGACAAGACGTGAAGTTAGAATCAGTATAGGAGACTCATATGCTCCCAGGAGCCAAGGTGCCAAGCATAAGCTTGACAATGCCTCCCCGTTTTATTAAAGGGTAAACAGAGATAGACAACGCTGTGAACAGGATTTGAACCTGTGCAGGGAAACCCCATTGGATTTCAAGTCCAACGCCTTAACCACTCAGCCATCACAGCACATTTGTTCCAAAGATGCTGTCATGCTTGCTTCTAGCATGCTGATTGGTGAGTGGACAATCACCCTACCCCTATACAGACACTAGCCTTCAAGGAGCAAAAACCCCTTTCCTTGTGCAAGACCACACCGTTTTTTGCATTGGACAGTCAATATCTAGAGATTGGACAAACTTTAAAATGAAAGCCACATAAATATTACTTTCGTAAGTGGTACCAAGAGCCTCAGTTAATCTTCCTACGATAAGTGACAAAAGGTAAAGGAGGTCTTGCACCAGGTCTCAATTTACTAATCAATTAAAGTAACACTCAGCACAGACTCCAAACCCAAAAAATAACAACCAACAAAACCTAACATAATCTCCTTTTTTTATTTTCTTCTTTTATCTTATATCACAACTGTAGACCATGACAAATTAAATAGAAAATCGCTATATTCTTTTCTTGGGCTGCAGCCATGTTTTCTCCCCCTCTGATTCTAGTGCAGCTGAGCCAGGAAGTTAAGGCGGAGGGGGCTTGGTTTAGGCTACATAATTTACGTCTACCCAGTAAGAGTAGCCAATTTGTTGGAAGGAATCTCCTAGTTACCAATTGTATAAAATAAAAGCGCTAACAGTCCCAGCTATGGAACATACATAGCATTAGCAATAGTACATACATAGAACCTGCCATAATACCAATTAGTGTTTACGTAGCTAATTGGGGCTCGTTTAAAGCTTTACAGGGAAAGGCACTCAAGTTTTCCTAGACACCTATGTGGAGGCATTTAGAGGACACTATTACTGTCTTCATGCCACTAAGGGGACAAAATTACTGTGTAGGGCACACAATGGAAAGATTCATGTGTGGAAAACCTTCTGGGGCACTGTATAAAACTAATACTTTTGGAGTAACTATAGTTAAGACACTATTATTTCTGGAGTGGAGTACAGTATTTGGGGGAGTACTTTACAACATAGCAAGTACAGGAATGTGGGCATCTGGGGCAGCTACAGGCATGGTGATAGGTAAAGGAGTGGAAAGTACTTTTAAAGGGGAGGCAGGGTCTGAAGTGTGAGGAGAGGGTGTAGAATAGTAAAAGAGGGAGCTGGAAAAGCAAGGTGCTAAAGATGTCTACTCCGCAAACTCTGCAGAGATTTGTCATGGTCAGGAGAAGTTATCATGGCAGCCTGGGCCTGATGAAGAAGAAAAGATGGAAAGTTAACTTCTCCAATTAGAGGAGATGTCAACTTGAGTCACTGGATTGAATTGTATTCTAGTACATTAGCCTATGTGCTAAGAGTAAATAGAATTTTTTTTCGGTCTCCTCTAAGTAGGCCCTAACAACGTTCAATTTGACAAGCTGCGGATAGCCATCATCAACAAGTTCTTGTGGAGGGTTCCATGGTGTAATGGTTAGCACTCTGGACTCTGAATCCAGCGATCCGAGTTCAAATCTCGGTGGGACCTATCTTTTTGAATTCTTGTGTTCTCTTACTTTCGTTAAATTGCTTGTTTTTACACAATACTCCACTCTTCATTGCGATTAGATTTCTATTGAGGTGCAAGCTATTGTATTTCACAATGAAAAAAAGACATAGCTATTTGCTTCGCATGTAACCAGCTCACAGAATACTGAAAATTGGAACGACAAGACGTGAAGTTAGAATCAGTATAGGAGACTCATATGCTCCCAGGAGCCAAGGTGCCAAGCATAAGCTTGACAATGCCTCCCCGTTTTATTAAAGGGTAAACAGAGATAGACAACGCTGTGAACAGGATTTGAACCTGTGCGGGGAAACCCCATTGGATTTCAAGTCCAACGCCTTAACCACTCGGCCATCACAGCACATTTGTTCCAAAGATGCTGTCATGCTTGCTTCTAGCATGCTGATTGGTGAGTGGACAATCACCCTACCCCTATACAGACACTAGCCTTCAAGGAGCAAAAACCCCTTTCCTTGTGCAAGACCACACCGTTTTTTGCATTGGACAGTCAATATCTAGAGATTGGACAAACTTTAAAATGAAAGCCACATAAATATTACTTTCGTAAGTGGTACCAAGAGCCTCAGTTAATCTTCCTACGATAAGTGACAAAAGGTAAAGGAGGTCTTGCACCAGGTCTCAATTTACTAATCAATTAAAGTAACACTCAGCACAGACTCCAAACCCAAAAAATAACAACCAACAAAACCTAACATAATCTCCTTTTTTTATTTTCTTCTTTTATCTTATATCACAACTGTAGACCATGACAAATTAAATAGAAAATCGCTATATTCTTTTCTTGGGCTGCAGCCATGTTTTCTCCCCCTCTGATTCTAGTGCAGCTGAGCCAGGAAGTTAAGGCGGAGGGGGCTTGGTTTAGGCTACATAATTTACGTCTACCCAGTAAGAGTAGCCAATTTGTTGGAAGGAATCTCCTAGTTACCAATTGTATAAAATAAAAGCGCTAACAGTCCCAGCTATGGAACATACATAGCATTAGCAATAGTACATACATAGAACCTGCCATAATACCAATTAGTGTTTACGTAGCTAATTGGGGCTCGTTTAAAGCTTTACAGGGAAAGGCACTCAAGTTTTCCTAGACACCTATGTGGAGGCATTTAGAGGACACTATTACTGTCTTCATGCCACTAAGGGGACAAAATTACTGTGTAGGGCACACAATGGAAAGATTCATGTGTGGAAAACCTTCTGGGGCACTGTATAAAACTAATACTTTTGGAGTAACTATAGTTAAGACACTATTATTTCTGGAGTGGAGTACAGTATTTGGGGGAGTACTTTACAACATAGCAAGTACAGGAATGTGGGCATCTGGGGCAGCTACAGGCATGGTGATAGGTAAAGGAGTGGAAAGTACTTTTAAAGGGGAGGCAGGGTCTGAAGTGTGAGGAGAGGGTGTAGAATAGTAAAAGAGGGAGCTGGAAAAGCAAGGTGCTAAAGATGTCTACTCCGCAAACTCTGCAGAGATTTGTCATGGTCAGGAGAAGTTATCATGGCAGCCTGGGCCTGATGAAGAAGAAAAGATGGAAAGTTAACTTCTCCAATTAGAGGAGATGTCAACTTGAGTCACTGGATTGAATTGTATTCTAGTACATTAGCCTATGTGCTAAGAGTAAATAGAATTTTTTTTCGGTCTCCTCTAAGTAGGCCCTAACAACGTTCAATTTGACAAGCTGCGGATAGCCATCATCAACAAGTTCTTGTGGAGGGTTCCATGGTGTAATGGTTAGCACTCTGGACTCTGAATCCAGCGATCCGAGTTCAAATCTCGGTGGGACCTATCTTTTTGAATTCTTGTGTTCTCTTACTTTCGTTAAATTGCTTGTTTTTACACAATACTCCACTCTTCATTGCGATTAGATTTCTATTGAGGTGCAAGCTATTGTATTTCACAATGAAAAAAAGACATAGCTATTTGCTTCGCATGTAACCAGCTCACAGAATACTGAAAATTGGAACGACAAGACGTGAAGTTAGAATCAGTATAGGAGACTCATATGCTCCCAGGAGCCAAGGTGCCAAGCATAAGCTTGACAATGCCTCCCCGTTTTATTAAAGGGTAAACAGAGATAGACAACGCTGTGAACAGGATTTGAACCTGTGCAGGGAAACCCCATTGGATTTCAAGTCCAACGCCTTAACCACTCGGCCATCACAGCACATTTGTTCCAAAGATGCTGTCATGCTTGCTTCTAGCATGCTGATTGGTGAGTGGACAATCACCCTACCCCTATACAGACACTAGCCTTCAA
>NW_024400314.1:0-37593 GCF_905171765.1 Bufo bufo
ACAGTAATTGCGCTTGACTCATTGGCAACTATGTCTCATCATCATCTACCTCATTAAACACTAATTGCCGTTCCCCACCATCATGTTCTTGTTACTGTCGATGCTCAAGAGGTTGGGAATCAGGGCACAAGATCTCATGTCCCTCTTCAAGCATGCTTAGTGAGAGGGCCAAATCAAGTAATGGCGATAAAAAGAGGTCCTCGGTATATCCGAGTGTAGGATCACTTTATTGGCCAGACTGTACATGGTGGGAGGAAGGAGGATCAGGGTGAGGATTCTGTTGACCAGACTCGTGGCTACTGAGACTGGACTCGCTGGAACACAGGGTGGTGCTTAATCGACTGGAAGCATTATCTGCTGCAATCCAACCGACCACATGGAACGCACTAGTCTGACTTCAAGAATGGTGTCCTGCACTGCCCTGCAAACTGTGACATGAAGCTAGGTATCTTGGATGATTGTTTTTCTTGTGCTCTGGCAGCAGGCACTGTTTCTCTGTAGTGTTGAGCGCGAATATTCGAATAGAGAATTTTTATCTCGGATATCGTAACTTCGAGAATTTGCTAATATTTTGAATATAGTGCTATATATTCATTATAGCGAATATTCGTCAATTTTTCTTATCTGAACACATGATTCCTCCCTGCTTCTTGCTTGTGGGCCAATGAGTCATTGGCCCACAAGCAACTTAACCACCTCCGGACCGCCGAACGCAGCGACGCGTCCTGGAGGTGGTTGATTCATTCCTCCTGGACGCATATACGCGTCCTCTCGCAAGACGCGAGATTTCCTATGAACGCGCGCACACAGGCGCGCGCGTTCACAGGATCGGAAGGTAAGCGAGTGGATCTCCAGCCTGCCAGCGGTGATCGTTCGCTGGCAGGCTGGAGATGCGATTTTTTTAACCCCTAACAGGTATATTAGACGCTGTTTTGATAACAGCGTCTAATATACCTGCTACCTGGTCCTCTGGTGGTCCCTTTTGCTTGGATCGACCACCAGAGGACACAGGCAGATCAGTAATATGTAGCACCAAACACCACTACACTACACCCCCCCCGTCACTTATTAACCCCTTATTAACCCCTGATCACCCCTGATCACCCCATATAGACTCCCTGATCACCCCCCTGTCATTGATCACCCCCCTGTCATTGATCACCCCCCTGTAAGGCTCCATTCAGACGTCCGTATGATTTTTACGGATCCACTGATACATGGATCGGATCCGCAAAACACATACAGACATCTGAATGGAGCCTTACAGGGGGGTGATCAATGACGGGGGTGATCACCCCATATAGACTCCCTGATCACCCCCCTGTCATTGATCACCCCCCTGTAAGGCTCCATTCAGATGTCAGTATGATTTTTACGGATCCACTGATACATGGATCGGATCCGCAAAACACATACGGACATCTGAATGGAGCCTTATAGGGGGGTGATCAATGACAGGGGGGTGATCACTCCATATAGACTCCCTGATCACCCCCCTGTCATTGATCACCCCCTTGTCATTGATCACACCCCTGTAAGGCTCCATTCAAACGTCCGTATGTTTTTTACGGATCAACCCCCCTATAAGGCTCCATACCCCTCACGGAATCCAAATGCGTAAAAATTTTTAGACATTTATATTCCAGACTTCTTCTCACGCTTTAGGGCCCCTAGAATGCCAAGGCAGTATAAATACCCACATGTGACCCCATTTCGGAAAGAAGACACCCCAAGGTATTCCGTGAGAGGCATATTGAGTCCATGAAAGATTGAAATTTTTGTCCTAAGTTAGCGGAAATGGAGACTTTGTGAGAAAAAAAAATAAAAAATTAATTTCCGCTAACTTGTGCCAAAAAAAAAAAAATTCTATGAACTCGCCATGCCCCTCATTGAATACCTTGGGGTGTCTTCTTTCCAAAATGGGGTCACATGTGGGGTATTTATACTGCCCTGGCATTTTAGGGGCCCTAAAGCTTGAGAAGAAGTCTGGGATCCAAATGTCTAAATATGCCCTCATAAAAGGAATGTGGGCCCCTTTGCGCATCTAGGCTGCAAAAAAGTGTCACACATCTGGTATCGCCGTACTCAGGAGAAGTTGGGCAATGTGTTTTGGGGTGTCATTTTACATATACCCATGCTGGGTGAGATAAATATCTTGGTCAAATGCCAACTTTCTATAAAAAAATGGGAAAAGTTGTCTTTTGCCGAGATATTTCTCTCACCCAGCATGAGTATATGTAAAAAGACACCCCAAAACACATTTCCCAACTTCTCCTGAGTACGGCGATACCACATGTGTGACACTTTTTTGCAGCCTAGGTGGGCAAAGGGGCCCACTTTCCAAAGAGCACCTTTAGGATTTCACAGGTCATTTTTTACACATTTTGATTTCAAACTACTTACCACACATTAGGGCCCCTAGAATGCCAGGGCAGTATAACTACCCCACAAGTGACCCCATTTTGGAAAGAAGACACCCCAAGGTATTCCGTGAGGGGCATGGCGAGTTCCTAGAAATTTTTTTTTTTGTCACAAGTTAGCGGAACATGATGATTTTTTCTTTTTTTTTCTTAGAAAGTCTCATATTCCACTAACTTGTGACAAAAAATAAAAACTTCCATGAACTCACTATGCCCATCACGAAATACCTTGGGGTGTCTTCTTTCCAAAATGGGGTCACTTGTGGGGTAGTTATACTGCCCTGGAATTTTAGGGGCCCGAATGCGTGAGAAGTGGTTTGAAATCAAAATCTGTAAAAAATGGCCGGTGAAATCCGAAAGGTGCTCTTTGGAATGTGGGCCCATTTGCCCACCTAGGCTGCAAAAAAGTGTCACACATCTGGTATCACCGTACTCAGGAGAAGTTGGGCAATGTGTTTTGGGGTGTCATTTTACATATACCCATGCTGGGTGAGATAAATATCTTGGTCAAATGCCAACTTTCTATAAAAAAATGGGAAAAGTGGTCTTTTGCCGATATATTTCTCTCACCCAGCATGAGTATAAGTAAGAAGACACCCCAAAACACATTGCCCAACTTCTCCTGAGTACGGCGATACCACATGTGTGACACTTTTTTGCAGCCTAGGTGGGCAAAGCGGCCCACATTCCAAAGAGCACCTTTAGAATTTCACAGGTCATTTTTTTACACATTTTTATTTCAAAATACTTACCACACATTAGGGCCCCTAGAATGCCAGGGCAGTATAACTACCCCACAAGTGACCCCATTTTGGAAAGAAGACACCCCAAGGTATTGTGTTAGGGGCATGGCGAGTTCCTATAATTTTTTATTTTTTGTCACAAGTTAGCGGAAAATGATGATTTTTTTTATTTTATTTTTTTCTTACAAAGTCTCATATTCCACTAACTTGTGACAAAAAATAAAAACTTCCATGAACTCACTATGCCCATCAGCGAATACCTTAGGGTGTCTACTGTCCGAAATGGGGTCATTTGTGGGGTGTTTGTACTGTCTGGCCATTGTAGAACCTCAGGAAACATGACAGGTGCTCAGAAAGTCAGAGCTGCTTCAAAAAGTGGAAATTCACATTTTTGTACCATAGTTTGTAAACGCTATAACTTTTAACCAAACCATTTTTTTTTTACCCAAACATTTTTTTTTATCAAAGACATGTAGAACAATAAATTTAGAGAAAAATTTATATATGGATGTGGTTTTTTTTGCAAAATTTTACAACTGAAAGTGAAAAATGTCATTTTTTTGCAAAAAAATTTACATTTCGATTAATAACAAAAAAAGTAAAAATGTCAGCAGCAATGAAATACCACCAAATGAAAGCTCTATTAGTGAGAAGGAAAGGAGGTAAAATTCATTTGGGTGGTAAGTTGCATGACCGAGCAATAAACGGTGAAAGTAGTGTAGGTCAGAAGTGTAAAAAGTGGCCTGGTCATTAACCCTTTCAGGACCAAGCCATTTTTCACCTTAAGGACCAGGCTATTTTTTGCAAATCTGACCAGTGTCAGTTTATGTGTGAATAACTTTAAAACGCTTTTACTTATCCAGGCCGTTCTGAGATTGTTTTTTCGTCACATATTGTACTTCATGACACTGGTAAAATGGAGTAAAAAAAATTCATTTTTTTAAATAAAAAAATACCAAATTTACCCAAAATTTGGAAAAATTGGAAAATTTCCAAGTTTCAATTTCTCTACTTCTATAATACATAGTAATACCTCCAATAATAGTTATTACTTTACATTCCCCATACGTCTACTTTATGTTTGGATCATTTTGGGGATGACATTTTATTTTTTGGGGACTTTACAAGGCTTAGAATTTTAGAAGCATTTTTCAGAGAATTTCCAAAACCCATATTTTAAGGACCAGTTCAGGTCTGAAGTCACTTTGTGAGGCTTACATAATTGAAACCACACAAAAAGATCCCATTTTGGAAACTACACCCCTCAAGGTATTCAAAACTGATTTTACAAACTTTGTTAACCATTTATGTGTTCCACAAGAGTTATTTGCAAATGGAGATGAAATTTCCGAATTTCAATTTTTTTGCAAATTTACAATTTTAATCCATTTTTTCCAGTAACAAAGCAAGGGTTAACAACCAAACAAAACTCATTATTTATGGCCCTGATTCTGTAGTTTACAGAAACACCCCATATGTGGTCGTAAACTGCTGTACGGGCACACGGCAGGGCGCAGAAGGAAAGGAATGCCATACGGTTTTGGAAGGCAGATTTTGCAGGACTGTTTTTTTTTACACCATGTCCCATTTGAAGCCCCCCTGATGCACCTCTAGAGTAGAAACTCCATAAAAGTGACCCCATCTAAGAAACTACACCCCTCAAGGTATTCAAAACTGATTTTACAAAAGTTGTTAACCCTTTAGGTGTTCCACAAGAATTAATGGAAAATAGAGATACAATTTCAAAATTTCACTTTTTCGGCAGATTTTCCATTTTAATATTTTTTTTCCAGTAACAAAGCAAGGGTTAACAGCCAAACAAAACTCAATATTTATGGCCCTGATTCTGTAGTTTACAGAAACACCCCATATGTGGTGGTAAACTGCTGTACGGGCACACGGCAGGGCGCAGAAGGAAAGGAATGCCATACGGTTTTTGGAAGGCAGATTTTGCAGGACTGGTTTTTTTTGACACCATGTCCCATTTGAAGCCACCCTGATGCACCCCTAGAGTAGAAACTCCATAAAAGTGACCCCATCTAAGAAACTACACCCCTCAAGGTATTCAAAACTGATTTTACAAACATTGTTAACCCTTTAGGTGTTACACAAGAATTAATGGAAAATAGAGATACAATTTGAAAATTTCACTTTATCGGCAGATTTTCCATTTCAATATTTTTTTTCCAGTAACAAAGCAAGGGTTAACAGCCAAACAAAACTCATTATTTATGGCCCTGATTCTGTAGTTTAGAGAAACACCCCATATGTGGTCGTAAACTGCTGTACGGGCACACGGCAGGGCACAGAAGGAAAGTAACACCATATGGTTTCTGGAAGGCAGATTTTGCTGGATTGTTTTTAGACACCATGTCCCATTTGAAGCCCCCCTGATGCACCCCTAGGTTAGAAACTCCAAAAAAGTGGCCCCATTTTGGAAACTACGGGATAAGGTGGCAGTATTGTTGGTACTATTTTAGGGTACATATGATTTTTGGTTGCTCTATATTACACTTTTTGTGAGGCAAAGTAACAAAAAATAGAAATTCAGAAATTTCATCTCCATTTGCCATTAAATCTTGTGGAACACTTAAAGGGTTAAAAAAGTTTGTAAAATCAGTTTTGAATACCTTGAGGGGTGTAGTTTCCAAAATGGGGTCATTTTTTGGAGTTTATACTCTAGGGGTGCATCGGGGGGGGGGGGGGCTTCAAATGGGACATGGTGTCAAAAAACCAGTCCAGCAAAAACTGCCTTACAAAAACCATATGGCGCTCCTTTCCTTCTGCACCCTGCCGTGTGGCCATACAGCAGTTTACAACCACATATGGGGCATTTCTATAAACTACAGAATCAGGGCAATAAATATTGAGTTTTGTTTGGCTGTTAACCCTTGCTTTGTTATGGGAAAAAATTGATTAAAATGGAAAATTTGCCAAAAAATAGCTGTTTTGGCACTGTTTTTATTTTTTATTATTTACAACGTTCATCTGACAGGTTAGATCATGTGCTATTTTTATAGAGCAGGTTCTTACGGACGTGACGATACCTAATATGTATACTTTTTTATTTATTTAGGTTTTACACAATAATATCATTTTTAACACAAAAAAAAAACGTTTTAGTGTCTCCATAGTCTGAGAGCCATAGTTTTTTCAGTTTTTTGGCGATTGTCTCAAGTTGAGTATCATTTTTGCGGGATGAGATGACGGTTAGATTGGTACTATTTTGGGGTGCATATGACTTTTTGATCGCTTGCTATTACACTTTTTGTGATGTAAGGTAACAAAAAAATTGCTTTTTTGACACCGTTTTTATTTTTTATTTTTTACAGTGTTCACCTGAGGGGTTAGGTCATGTGGTATTTTTATAGATCAGGTTCTTACGGACATGGAAATACCTAATATGTCTACCTTTTTATAATTTATCAGGGTTTTACACAATATCATTTTTGAAACAAAAAAAAATCATGTTTTAGTGTCTCCATAGTCTGAGACCCATAGTTTTTTTTATTTTTTGGCCCATTGTAGGGGCTCATTTTTTGCGGGATGAGGTGACGGTTTGATTGGTACTTTTTTTGGCGTACATGCGACTTTTTTGATCACTTTTATTACCTTTTTTGGGAAGTAAGGTGGGCAAAATTTCAATTTCCTCATAGTTTTTATTTTTTTATTTTTATGGCGTTCACCGTGCGGGGAAAGTAACATGACCGTTTTATAGATCAGGTCGTTACGGACGCGGCGATACCTAATATGTGTAGTGTATTTTTATTTTTATTTTTTTATTCAGTGATAAATGTGTTTTTTTGAAACTTTACTTTTTTCACTTTTTTAAACTTTTTTTTTGACCCAGACCCACTTGAGGCATCCTGTTGCCATGGGAACCTTCCCCGTCTGCTCAGTACTGGTCAGAACTGCGCAGACGGGGAAGGGTAAGGACGGGGCAGTCGGGGGGCTGTCTGGGGGCTCTCTCCCTCTCCCATCGGGGGTCTGCAAAGGCACAGCAGCCCCCCGATGGGAGAGGGAGGGAGCTCCCTGAGCTGTTAACCTTTTCCATACAGCGGTCAGTACGGACCGCTGTATGGAAAGGGTTAAACGGCTGACATCGCATCGCAGATGTCAGCCTTCTTACCAGGGTGCCAGCAATGTGCTGGCACCCTGGTATACCCACTAGACGCCAACGATCATTCAAGGGGAGGCGGGCGGGGGATTGCGATCAAGCCTGCCGCACCGCCCGCCTCCCGCACCTTACCGCACCTCCCGCACCGCTTGCGAGGTGAAAAATCTTTATTTTGGACATACTAAAGTTTCTGATCCCCGCGGTCAGGGACCGCGGGGATCAGAAACTGCAGAAAGCGCTACAAACCGCAGGTCTGAATTGACCTGCGGTTTGCAGCGATCGCCGATAGGGGGGGTCACAGGACCCCCCTCGGCATTGACCCAAGGTGCCTGGCTGTGTGTAACAGCCGGGATCTCAGTGCTGTCACCATGTCTGCAGACATGGTGACAGTTGAATGCCATGACATGTATACTCATCATGGCGCGCTAAGTAGCAGTGCTCCATGACGAGTATACTCATCATAGGTCGGGAAGATTTTCACACTCTCTCCTTCTCTGATCGCTTCCCTGACAGGAATTGGGGCGATCAGAGAAGGAAAAGCACATAGTCCCTCCCTAACCCCCCCTTACCTGCCCCGATGCGCTGCGATTGGTCCCTCTGCAGTAATGGACCAATCACAGCGATCGCGGTCGGGTCAGAGCTCCGATACAGTTCCTGTTGGCTTCTCTGGTTGCCTAGCAACCCCAGCACGCCGGCTTCACTGAACCTTCAGCGCTTCGCTCCCTGCGCTGACAGAGAAAGCCGATCACGTACATGCACGTGGGGATGCGGTGAGGCACCACATTCCCCCACGTACATGTACGTGATGTTGCGTGAAGGGGTTAAGGGTGTTTAAGGTAGGGGAGCTGAGGTGGTTAAGCAGGGAGGAATCATGATTTAGATGAAAAAAATGACAAATATTCTAAAAAACGAATATATAGAAATATATCGAATATATTTGTTTTTCAGAATATTCTTTTTTTTTTCAATCTGTACAGTTGTTCCACTTCGGCATACTCCTCCCTGACAAGCGTCCTCTTCACTATGGGAATGCCTGGGGGTTAGAATATACCATCGGATCTGAGTTTTTACGATCTCAGTAAAAACTCAGATCCGATGGTATATTCTAACCCCCAGGCATTCCCATGGTGACGGGGACGCGTGTCAGGGAGGAGTATGCCGAAGTGGAACAACTGTTCAGATTAAAAAAATAAGAAAAGATTAATATATTCGATATAGTGCTATATATTAGTTTTTTAGAATATTCGTAATATTCTAAAACAAGAATATATACAGTCAGGTCCATAAATATTGGGACATCGACACAATTCTAACATTTTTCACTCTATACACCACCACAGTGGATTTGAAATAAAATGAACAAGATGTGCTTTTACTGCAGACTATCAGCTTTAATTTGAGTGTATTTGCATCCAAATCAGGTGAACGGTGTAGGAATTACAAAAGTTTGCATATGTGCCTCCCACTTGTTAAGGGACCAAAAGTAATGGGACAATTGGCTTTTCAGCTGTTCCATGGCCCGATGTGTTATTACTTCATTATCCCAATTACAATGAGCAGATAAAAGGTCCAGAGTTTATTTCAAGTGTGCTATTTGCATTTGGAATCTGTTGCTGTCAACTCCCAAGATGAGATCCAAAGAGCTGTCACTATCAGTGAAGCAAGCCATCATTAGGCTGAAAATAAAAATAAAAAACATCAGACAGATAGCAAAAATATTAGTCATGGCCAAAACAACTGTTTGGAACATTTTTAAAAAGAAGGAATGCACCGGTGAGCTCAGCAATACCAAAAGACCCAGAAGACCACGGAAATCAACTGTGGTGGATGACCGAAGAATTCTTTCCCTGGTGAAGAAAAAACACTTTACAACAGTTGGCCAGATCAAGAACACTCTCCAGGAGGTAGGTGTATGTGTGTCAAAGTCAACAATCAAGAGAAGACTTCACCAGAGTGAATACAGAGGATTCACCACAAGATGTAAACCATTGGTGAGCCTCAAAAACAGGAAGGCCAGATTAGAGTTTGCCAAACAACATCTAAAAAAGCCTTCACAGTTCTGGAACAACATCCTTTGGTCAGATGAGACCAAGATCAACTTGTACCAGAGTGATGGGAAGAGAAGGGTATGGAGAAGGAAAGGAACTGCTCATGATCCTAAGCATACCACCTCATCAGTGAAGCATGGTGATGGTAGTGTCATGGCGTGGGCATGTATGGCTGCCAATGGAACTGGTTCTCTTGTATTTATTGATGATGTGACTGCTGACAAAAGCAGCAGGATGAATTCTGAAGTGTTTCGGGCAATATTATCTGCTCATATTCAGCCAAATGCTTCAGAACTCATTGGACGGCGCTTTACAGTGCAGATTGACAATGACCCAAAGCATACTGCAAAAGCAACCAAAGTGCTTTTTAAGGGAAAGAAGTGGAATATTATGCAATGGCCAAGTCAATTACCTGACCTGAATCCGATTGAGCATGCATTTCACTTGCTGAAGACAAAACTGAAGGGAAAATGCCCCAAGAACAAGCAGGAACTGAAGACAGTTGCAGTAGAGGCCTGGCAGAGCATCACCAGGGATGAAACCCAGCATCTGGTAATGTCTATGCGTTCCAGACTTCAGGCTGTAATTGACTGCAAAGGATTTGCAACCAAGTATTAAAAAATGAAAGTTTGATTTATGATTATTATTCTGTCCTATTACTTTTGGTCCCTTAACAAGTGGGAGGCACATATGTAAACTGTTGTAATTCCTGCACCGTTCACCTGATTTGGATGTAAATACCTCAAATTAAAGCTGACAGTCTGCAGTTAAAGCACATCTTGTTCGTTTTATTTCAAATCCATTGAGGTGGTGTATAGAGCCAAAAATGTTAGAATTGTGTCAATGTCCCAATATTTATGGACCTGACTGTAGCAATATAGTGAATATTCGAAAAAACAAATGTAGAGCAATTTAGCTAATATAGTACTATAATCTTCTTTGTCTAATAGTTGTAATTTTTTTCTCATCTGAAGTTCAGATTTGAACAAAATTACGACTATTAAAAAAAAGATTATAGCACTATATTAGCTATATTGCTCAATATATTTGTTTTTTAGAATATTCGTCATGACAAGCAACTTAAGCAGGGAGGAATGATAACCTGATATGGAAAAAAATGATGAATATTCTAATAAATGAATATATTTCACTATATTCTATAGTGCTATATATTAGTTTTTGACCCACGCCTGTATTGATCGCGTAATATTCGCATATTACGCAATCATTAATTTACAGATTTTTCTGGAGAAAAAAAATAGAATATAACGAATATTCAAATTTGCGAATATTTGACGAATATTCTACAAAATATTCGCGAAATATTGCAAATTCAAATATGACCCCTGCCGTTCATCACTATTTCTCTGCGCCCAGGCAGGCGGCCTCTGCGTGCACCATCAGCATCACAGCCACTTCCCCATCCCTTACTGCTTGTCTTCTACATTTTAAATGTGATATATGCTTGGAGGTATGTCACACATACAGTAGCGTAGGATTTGGAAGTGTATGCGCCAAAAGATTTACAAAGGTATTTGTGATGAGGAAACGTTATACAGAACAAATACCACAGGTAATGTCACTGTTTGCAGTGTCTATGGAAACAGTACACTGGATGTGACTGATATTTTAGGGATGCACACACTTTAAACAGGAGATGTGGCGCAAATAATTTAACTGTCCGCAGCGGACACCGTCTACGGAAAAAGTGTACTGGATGTCACTGATATTTTAGGGATGCGCACACTTTAAACAGGAGATTTTGAGCGGATAATTTAACTGTCCACAGCGGACACAATCTACGGAAAAAGTACACTGGATGTCACTGATATTTTAGGGATGCGCACACTTTAAACCTGAGATGTGCCGCGGATAATTTAACTGTCCGCAGCTGACACCGTCTACGGAAAAAGTGCATTGGATGTAGGGACACACACACACTGTAAGCCCTAACTTGAACCCAGCCCACTGACCCTGCCTACTTGCAGAACAGGTCCTAGGCTAAATGTCAACAACTGGTCGATGTTCCCTATACTGGGAAGTGCAGAGATACAATCCAAGTGCCCGCGAACCGCAGATACCTGTTCACTCACAGGACAGACAAACAAATGCCAAGGGAATTCGTGCCAGAAACAGTCAAACAAGGAGATCGATACCAACATAATCACAAAGCAGAAGGAGGGAGCAATAACAAGCCAAGGGTCAATACCGGACAGGAAGAAGGTACAGAATTGCTAAGCAGAGAGAGAGGTCAAGGTATAGCCAAAGTCAAATCCAGAAGCAACAGTTCAATACACACAGGTAGCAGAGCATAGCAAGGAAAACCTATAACTGGCAAAGGTGATTGCCAGTTGCAGCCTTAAATAGAGAGCTAATCACCTGAGCGCTGACATCACCAGGGGGGCGTAGCTCAGGTGTGAACTAAAGGGGGCATAGCCAAAGCGGGCGATCGAGAGGGGGCATGGCCTAAACGCTGAGTCACCAAGGGGCATGGCATGACAGCATGTCTGGCACCGCGCTGCAGTGTCCGAGCCCCACACTGCAGCGCTGGAGCTCGAACAGGCAAGTTGGTGACACTGGATGTCACTGATATTTTATGGATACACACACTTTAAACAGGAGATGTGGCGCGGATAATTTCACTGTTCGCAGCGGACACCATCTACAGAAAAAGTGCACTGGATGTCACTGATATTTTAGGGATGCGCACACTTTAAACTGGAGATGTGGCGCGGATAATTTAACTGTCCGCAGCGGACACCGTCTACAGAAAAAGTCAACTTGATGTCAGTGATATTTTAGGGATGCGCACACTTTAAACAAGAGATGTGGAGCGGATAACTTGACTGTCCGCAGCGGACACCATCTGTGGAAAAAGTACACTGAATGTCACTGATATTTTAGGGATGCGCACACTTTACACAGGAGATGTGACGCGAATAATTTAACTGTCCGCAGCGGACACCGTCTATGGGAAAAGTACACTGGATGTCACTGATATTTTAGGGATGCGCACACTTTACACAGTAGATGTGGCGTGAATAATTTAACTGTCCGCAGCTGCCAATTACACAGTATTTAGTGCAGGATGCGCTAAAAATATACATTGCTGCTGTCACACACAATAGTCTTTAAAAGGACTTTTGGGTCTCTAAAAAGTTTTTTATATAAAAATATTCCTATTACACTCCCTACACTGTTTGTCCCTTCCTATGCACAGCTCTCCCTAACACTGAGCAATTTAGCGCAGGTTGCGCTACAAACATATATTGCTGCTGTCACACACAATAGTCCTTACAAGGACTTTTCTGTCTCTAAAACGTTTTTGTACAAAAAAAATATTCAATTACACTCCCTACACTCTCTGTTTCTTCCTATGCTCAGCTCTCCCTGACTACGAATGAGCCGAACATGCGTCATCAGGTACTATATAGCACCCGATGAGGCGTTCTGGCCAGCCAATCACTGTAATGCCAGTAGCCAACATGGCTACTGGCATTACAGTGAGGGCAGTACTTACCTACACGTTTATTGGCTGCATAGCAGCCAAGAAACGTGTGGGGAGGAGTTTTGAGCATGGCACTGGAGCACATGCGGTACTCGGCCGAGTCACATCGCAAGCCTTAGGGCGGTATATAGTGTCCACACAAACCATCAGAAGGCATTTGCACAACATTCTACAAGCCAGATATCCAGCTAAAGATATTCTACTGACCTCACACCACAGCTCTCAAATGCTATCATGATGCACAGCAAGACGGCAATGAAGGCTAGAATGGAGGTCTATCCACTGCAAAGATGAATGTTGCTTTAGTCTCGGATGCAGTGATAGCCAGAGATTGGTCTGGGGACCACGTGGGCAACGCCATGAAGAAGCCACTAGAAGGAAAAGTTACAGTGTCACTCCAGGGATTAATTTCAGGTGCACTAATAGCTCAGCGTTACATTGATTTGGTTGTGGAACCAGTGGTATGGCCATTTCTCCAAAGTGTCCAAAGACACTTTTTTTTTTTTAACTGGACAACACCAAGCCACATGTTGCTTGTCCTACTGTGAGCACCCTGCGTGTCCTGAACGTGCTACCACGACCTTCAGGATCTTCAGACTTGTCTCTGATCAAACACATCTGGGATGTCATTGGTTAGCAATTGCTAAGGGAGCTGTCACCAGTAGATCTTGATGATTTGCGAGCCCAAGTGCTTTGAGCGCGGCAGAACATTCCTCAGACAACCATTAATCACCTCATTGATAGCATGCCGAGACGTGTAAATGCATTTTTTTCTAGGCTTCCCGCTTATACTCGATACTGAATAAATAGAGATATTTTGAATATTTTGTTTCCATTTTTATCATTTACATATTATTAACATGTCTATTGATTCTGTGATTTCCAGAATTTCCTCGACTTGTCCTTCTAGACACTGCAATTGCAATGTTGAGGAGTGTAACAGAATCAGCCACGGAGCCTCCAAACAATATTGAACCTTTCATATTACCCAGGATCCTATATAACAGGATTGATATTTTTGTTATTTTTGGACATTCGGCATCTCGTTTGTTAACAGTCTTGTCCATTTTTTTAATAAGAAAACATTTTTTCAGAAGGACACATCTTATGCCTGGAAACTAAGTATATGTCAAATGTAAGGCAGCCTTCTCGTCGTCAAATTTACCTATTACTATGCCGCAGAAAGGACATCATGAAATAAACGCAGCACTGAGCGATGTGTTGGTTTACTGGAGATTCCACACGTGAAGGCTTAATAACTTAATAACTTTGCTCAGTGTCTTAGCTGTAGCGTGCACATTTAGGAGTTTTTTGATGAATGGAGCCTTATGCCTCTTGAGCTGAGAAGATGTATTTCAGTCAAATTAAATCCCCTTGAGATTTGTTTTCACTGTTAGGTGTCTAATGATTTATGAAAAGCTTTAAAAAACCCTACAGTAGCTATCACTTACTGCTCCCTTACAAGAGGAGATTTATGGTACCGGAGAGGAATATTGCACAAGAGGCAGATGTAAAGTTCACATCGACTGCGGCATCCATATCAATGAGCCAATGACAGCTGTCATCTCTATATAGAGAGCATATCTGTTTAACCTCTTCGAAACCAGGCACGGGTTACAGATGTGTCCACTAGTGTTGAGCGAATCGAGCTTTGGATCCAAGAGATCCGTCTCCATACAGCACAAAAAAGTATGGGCTCTTGCAAGGTGAAATTCGTAATCACCGAAGTCTCACGGTACTTCGGTGAATAACTTCAGCCATCGATTTTTAAACTTAAAAACCATTTTAAAACATGAATCCCAAGTCGACTTTGGTACCAGCTGGACTTCAGATCCAAATTTTAAAAAGTTACCGCAAGACTTTGGCGATAACTAATTTCACTTGCCGAATGCTGTACAGAGACGGATCTGAAGGCTTTGAACAAACCAACTTTGAATCTTGGATCCAAATCTCGACTCGCTACACACTAGTACCATTACTTCAATTTCGTGTTTGATCTTACTGACCCTGCTTGTATGCTTGACCAGTCCCCTGCACATCCTGATCTCGGTAACTCCCCCTGACTATAATTATTTTACTTCGTAGGGAGGCGTTCTAGATACATACGCTTGATACATTGTATCCCAGGGGTCTCAATCGCGATTATGAGGTTGTGAGATTGTGAGATTATATGTAGAGTTGAGTGAACACCTGGATGTTCGGGTTCGAGAAGTTCGGCAGAACTTCCCGGAAATGTTCGGGTTCGGGATCCGAACCCGACCCGAACTTCGTCCCGAACCCGAACCCCATTGAAGTCAATGGGGACCCGAACTTTTGGGCACTAAAAAGGCTGTAAAACAGCCCAGGAAAGAGCTAGAGGGCTGCAAAAGGCAGCAACATGTAAATCCCCTGCAAACAAATGTGAATAGGGAAATGAATTAAAATAAAAATTAAAAAAATAAAAATTAACCAATATCAATTGGACAGAGGTCCCATAGCAGAGAATCTGGCTTCACGTCAGCAGAGAATCAGTCTCTTCATGCCATAGCAAAGAATCTGGCTTCATGTCAGCAGAGAATCAGTCTATTCATGACATAGCAGAGAATCTGGCTTCATGTCAGCGCAGAATCAGTCTTCATGTCATAGCAGAGAATCAGGCTTCAAGTCACCCACCACTGGAACAGGCCACTGTCACATATTTAGGCCCCGGCACCCAGACAGAGGAGAGAGGTCTCGTAACAGAGAATCTGGCCTTATGTCAGCGCAGAATCAGTCTTCATGTCATAGCAGAGTATCAGGCTTCACGTCACCCACCCACTGGAACAGGCCACTGTCACATATTTAGGCCCAGGCACCTAGACAGAGGAGAGAGGTCCCGTAACAGAGAATCTGGCCTTATGTCAGCACAGAATCTGTCTTCATGTCATAGCAGAGAATCAGGCTTCACGTCACCCACCACTGGAACAGGCCACTGTCACATATTTAGGCCCCGGCACCCAGACAGAGGAGAGAGGTCCCGTAACAGAGAATCTGGCCTTATGTCAGCACAGAATCTGTCTTCATGTCATAGCAGAGAATCAGGCTTCACGTCACCCACCACTGGAACAGGCCACTGTCACATATTTAGGCCCCGGCACCCAGACAGAGGAGAGAGGTCCCGTAACAGAGTATCTGCCTTATGTCAGCGCAGAATCTGTCTTCATGTCATAGCAGAGAATCAGGCTTCACGTCACCCACCACTGGAACAGGCCACTGTCACATATTTAGGCCCCGGCACCCAGACAGAGGAGAGAGGTCCCGTAACAGAGAATCTGGCCTTATGTCAGCGCAGAATCAGTCTTCATGTCATAGCAGAGAATCAGGCTTCACGTCACCCACCACTGGAACAGGCCACTGTCACATATTTAGGCCCCGGCACCCAGACAGAGGAGAGAGGTCCCGTAACAGAAAATCTGGCCTTATGTCAGCGCAGAATCAGTCTTCATGTCATAGCAGAGAATCAGGCTTCACGTCACCCACCCACTGGAACAGGCCACTGTCACACATTTAGGCCCAGGCACCCAGGCAGAGGAGAGAGGTCCCGTAACAGAGAATCTGGACTTATTTCAGCACAGAATCTGTCTTCATATCAAAGCAGAGAATCAGGTTTCACATCACCCACCAACGGAACAGGCCACTGTCACATATTTAGGCCCCGGGACCCAGACAGAGGAGAGAGGTCCCGTAACAGAGAATCTGGCCTTATGTCAGCACAGAATCTGTCTTTATGTCATAGCAGAGAATCAGGCTTCACGTCACCCACCACTGGAACAGGCCACTGTCACATATTTAGGCCCCGGCACCCAGACAGAGGAGAGAGGTCCCGTAACAGAGATTCTGCCTTATGTCAGCGCAGAATCAGTTTTCATGTCATAGCAGAGAATCAGGCTTCACGTCACCCACCACTGGAACAGGCCACTGTCACATATTTAGGTCCCGGCACCCAGACAGAGGAGAGAGGTCCCGTAACAGAGAATCTGGCCTTATGTGAGCGCAGAATCTGTCTTCATGTCATAGCAGAGAATCAGGCTTCACGTCACCCACCACTGGAACAGGCCACTGTCACATATTTAGGCCCCGGCACCCAGACAGAGGAGAGAGGTCCCATAACAGAGAATCTGGCCTTATGTCAGCACAGAATCTGTCTTCATGTCATAGCAGAGAATCAGGCTTCAATTCACCCACCACTGGAACAGGCCACTATCACATATTTAGGCCCCGGCACCCAGACAGAGGAGAGAGGTCCCGTAACAGAGAATCTGGCCTTATGTCAGCGCAGAATCAGTCTTCATGTCATAGAAGAGAATCAGGCTTCACATCACCCACCACTGGAACAGGCCACTGTCACATATTTAGGCCCCGGCACCCAGACAGAGGAGAGAGGTCCCGTAACAGAAAATCTGGCCTTATGTCAGCGCAGAATCAGTCTTCATGTCATAGCAGAGAATCAGGCTTCACGTCACCCACCCACTGGAACAGGCCACTGTCACACATTTAGGCACCGGCACCCAGGCAGAGGAGAGAGGTCCTCTGACAGAGAATCTGGCCTTATTTCAGCACAGAATCTGTCTTCATATCAAAGCAGAGAATCAGGTTTCACATCACCCACCACTGGAACAGGCCACTGTCACATATTTAGGCCCCGGCACCAAGACAGAGGAGAGAGGTCCCGTAACAGAGAATCTGGCCTTATGTCAGCACAGAATCTGTCTTCATGTCATAGCAGAGAATCAGGCTTCACGTCACCCACCACTGGAACAGGCCACTGTCACATATTTAGGCCCCGGCACCCAGACAGAGGAGAGAGGTCCCGTAACAGAGAATCTGCCTTATGTCAGCGCAGAATCAGTCTTCATGTCATAGCAGAGAATCAGGCTTCACGTCACACACCACTGGAACAGGCCACTGTCACATATTTAGGCCCCGGCACCCAGACAGAGGAGAGAGGTCCCGTAACAGAGAATCTGGCCTTATGTCAGCGCAGAATCTGTCTTCATGTCATAGCAGAGAATCAGGCTTCACGTCACCCACCACTGGAACAGGCCACTGTCACATATTTAGGCCCCGGCACCCAGACAGAGGAGAGAGGTCCCGTAACAGAGAATCTGGCCTTATGTCAGCGCAGAATCAGTCTTCATGTCATAGCAGAGAATCAGGCTTCACGTCACCCACCACTGGAACAGGCCACTGTCACATATTTAGGCCCCGGCACCCAGACAGAGGAGAGAGGTCCCGTAACAGAAAATCTGGCCTTATGTCAGCGCAGAATCAGTCTTCATGTCATAGCAGAGAATCAGGATTCACGTCACCCACCCACTGGAACAGGCCACTGTCACACATTTAGGCCCCGGCACCCAGGCAGAGGAGAGAGGTCCCGTAACAGAGAATCTGGCCTTATTTCAGCACAGAATCTGTCTTCATATCAAAGCAGAGAATCAGGTTTCACATCACCCACCAACGGAACAGGCCACTGTCACATATTTAGGCCCCGGCACCCAGACAGAGGAGAGAGGTCCCGTAACAGAGAATCTGGCCTTATGTCAGCACAGAATCTGTCTTTATGTCATAGCAGAGAATCAGGCTTCACGTCACCCACCACTGGAACAGGCCACTGTCACATATTTAGGCCCCGGCACCCAGACAGAGGAGAGAGGTCCCAGAACAGAGATTCTGCCTTATGTCAGCGCAGAATCAGTTTTCATGTCATAGCAGAGAATCAGGCTTCACGTCACCCACCACTGGAACAGGCCACTGTAACATATTTAGGCCCCGGCACCCAGACAGAGGAGAGAGGTCCCGTAACAGAGAATCTGGCCTTATGTCAGCGCAGAATCAGTCTTCATGTCATAGCAGAGAATCAGGCTTCACGTCACCCACCACTGGAACAGGCCACTGTCACATATTTAGGCCCCGGCACCCAGACAGAGGAGAGAGGTCCCGTAACAGAAAATCTGGCCTTATGTCAGCGCAGAATCAGTCTTCATGTCATAGCAGAGAATCAGGCTTCATGTCACCCACCCACTGGAACAGGCCACTGTCACACATTTAGGCCCCGGCACCCAGGCAGAGGAGAGAGGTCCCGTAACAGAGAATCTGGCCTTATTTCAGCACAGAATCTGTCTTCATATCAAAGCAGAGAATCAGGTTTCACATCACCCACCAACGGAACAGGCCACTGTCACATATTTAGGCCCCGGCACCCAGACAGAGGAGAGAGGTCCCGTAACAGAGAATCTGGCCTTATGTCAGCACAGAATCTGTCTTTATGTCATAGCAGAGAATCAGGCTTCACGTCACCCACCACTGGAACAGGCCACTGTCACATATTTAGGCCCCGGCACCTAGACAGAGGAGAGAGGTCCCTTAACAGAGATTCTGCCTTATGTCAGCGCAGAATCAGTTTTCATGTCATAGCAGAGAATCAGGCTTCACGTCACCCACCACTGGAACAGGCCACTGTCACATATTTAGGCCCCGGCACCCAGACAGAGGAGAGAGGTCCCGTAACAGAGAATCTGGCCTTATGTGAGCGCAGAATCTGTCTTCATGTCATAGCAGAGAATCAGGCTTCACGTCACCCACCACTGGAACAGGCCACTGTCACATATTTAGGCCCCGGCACCCAGACAGAGGAGAGAGGTCCCATAACAGAGAATCTGGCCTTATGTCAGCACAGAATCTGTCTTCATGTCATAGCAGAGAATCAGGCTTCACTTCACCCACCACTGGAACAGGCCACTATCACATATTTAGGCCCCGGCACCCAGACAGAGGAGAGAGGTCCCGTAACAGAGAATCTGGCCTTATGTCAGCGCAGAATCAGTCTTCATGTCATAGCAGAGAATCAGGCTTCACTTCACCCACCACTGGAACAGGCCACTGTCACATATTTAGGCCCCGGCACCCAGACAGAGGAGAGAGGTCCCGTAACAGAAAATCTGGCCTTATGTCAGCGCAGAATCAGTCTTCATGTCATAGCAGATAATCAGGCTTCACGTCACCCACCCACTGGAACAGGCCACTGTCACACATTTAGGCACCGGCACCCAGGCAGAGGAGAGAGGTCCTCTGACAGAGAATCTGGCCTTATTTCAGCACAGAATCTGTCTTCATATCAAAGCAGAGAATCAGGTTTCACATCACCCACCACTGGAACAGGCCACTGTCACATATTTAGGCCCCGGCACCAAGACAGAGGAGAGAGGTCCCGTAACAGAGAATCTGGCCTTATGTCAGCACAGAATCTGTCTTCATGTCATAGCAGAGAATCAGGCTTCACGTCACCCACCACTGGAACAGGCCACTGTCACATATTTAGGCCCCGGCACCCAGACAGAGGAGAGAGGTCCCGTAACAGAGAATCTGCCTTATGTCAGCGCAGAATCAGTCTTCATGTCATAGCAGAGAATCAGGCTTCACGTCACCCACCACTGGAACAGGCCACTGTCACATATTTAGGCCCCGGCACCCAGACAGAGGAGAGAGGTCCAGTAACAGAGAATCTGGCCTTATGTCAGCGCAGAATCTGTCTTCATGTCATAGCAGAGAATCAGGCTTCACGTCACCCACCACTGGAACAGGCCACTGTCACATATTTAGGCCCCGGCACCCAGACAGAGGAGAGAGGTCCCATAACAGAGAATCTGGCCTTATGTCAGCACAGAATCTGTCTTCATGTCATAGCAGAGAATCAGGCTTCACGTCACCCACCACTGGAACAGGCCACTATCACATATTTAGGCCCCGGCACCCAGACAGAGGAGAGAGGTCCCGTAACAGAGAATCTGGCCTTATGTCAGCGCAGAATCAGTCTTCATGTCATAGCAGAGAATCAGGCTTCACGTCACCCACACACTGGAAAAGGCCACTGTCACACATTTAGGCCCCGGCACCCAGACAGAGGAGAGAGGTCCCGTAACAGAGAATCTGGCCTTATGTCAGCGCAGAATCAGTCTTCATGTCATAGCAGAGAATCAGGCTTCACGTCACCAACCCACTGGAACAGGCCACTGTCACACATTTAGGCCCAGGCACCCAGGCAGAGGAGAGAGGTCGCGTAACAGAGAATCTGGCCTTATGTCAGCGCAGAATCTGTCTTCATGTCATAGCAGAGAATCAGGCTTCACGTCACCAACCCACTGGAACAGGCCACTGTCACATATTTAGGCCCAGGCACCCAGACAGAGGAGAAAGGTCCTGTAACAGAGAATCTGGCCTTATGTCAGCACAGAATCTGTCTTCATGTCATAGCAGAGAATCAGGCTTCACGTCACCCACCACTGGAACAGGCCACTGTCATATATATTTAGGCCACGGCACCCAGACAGAGGAGAGAGGTCCCGTAACAGAGAATCTGGCCTTATGTCAGCTCAGAATCTGTCTTCATGTCATAGCAGAGAATCAGGCTTCACTTCACCCACCACTGGAACAGGCCACTGTCACATATTTAGGTCCCGGCACCCAGACAGAGGAGAGAGGTCCCGTAACAGAGAATCTGGCCTTATATCAGGGAAGAATCAGTCTTCATGTCATAGCAGAGAATCAGGCTTCACGTCACCCACCCACTGGAACAGGCCACTGTCACATATTTAGGCCCAAGCACCTAGACAGAGGAGAGAGGTCCCGTAACAGAGAATCTGGCCTTATGTCAGCACAGAATCTGTCTTCATGTCATAGCAGAAAATCAGGCTTCACGTCACCCACCACTGGAACAGGCCACTGTCACATATTTAGGCCCCGGCACCCAGACAGAGGAGAGAGGTCCCGTAACAGAGAATCTGGCCTTATGTCAGCGCAGAATCAGTCTTCATGTCATAGCAGAGAATCAGGCTTCACGTCACCCACCCACTGGAACAGGCCACTGTCACACATTTAGGCCCCGGCACACAGGCAGAGGAGAGAGGTGCCGTAACAGAGAATCTGGCCTTATGTCAGCACAGAATCTGTCTTCATGTCATAGCAGAGAATCAGGCTTCACGTCACCCACCACTGGAACAAGCCACTGTCACATATTTAGGCCCAGGCACCCAGGCAGAGGAGAGAGGTCCCGTAACAGAGAATCTGGCCTTATGTCAGCGCAGAATCAGTCTTCATGTCATAGCAGAGAATCAGGCTTCACGTCACCCACCCACTGGAACAGGCCACTGTCACACATTTAGGCCCCGGCACACAGGCAGAGGAGAGAGGTGCCGTAACAGAGAATCTGGCCTTATGTCAGCACAGAATCTGTCTTCATGTCATAGCAGAGAATCAGGCTTCACGTCACCCACCACTGGAACAAGCCACTGTCACATATTTAGGCCCAGGCACCCAGGCAGAGGAGAGAGGTCCCGTAACAGAGAATCTGGCCTTATGTCAGCGCAGAATCAGTCTTCATGTCATAGCAGAGAATCAGGCTTCACGTCACCAACCCACTGGAACAGGCCACTGTCACATATTTAGGCCCAGGCACCCAGAAAGAATAGAGAGGTCCTGTAACAGAGAATCTGGCCTTATGTCAGCACAGAATCTGTCTTCATGTCATAGCAGAGAATCAGGCTTCACGTCACCCACCACTGAAACAGGCCACTGTCACATATTTAGGCCCCGGCACCCAGACAGAGGAGAGAGGTCCCGTAACAGAGAATCTGGCCTTATGTCAGCACAGAATCTGTCTTCATGTCATAGCAGAAAATCAGGCTTCACTTCACCCACCACTGGAACAGGCCACTGTCACATATTTAGGCCCCGGCACCCAGACAGAGGAGAGATGTCCCGTAACAGAGAATCTGGCCTTATGTCAGCGCAGAATCAGTCTTCATGTCATAGCAGAGAATCAGGCTTCACGTCACCCACCCACTGGAACAGGCCACTGTCACACATTTAGGCCCCGGGAACCCAGGCAGAGGAGAGAGGTCCCGTAACAGAGAATCTGGCCTTATGTCAGCACAGAATCTGTCTTCATGTCATAGCAGAGAATCAGGCTTCACGTCACCCACCACTGGAACAGGCCACTGTCACACATTTAGGCCCAGGCACCCAGGCAGAGGAGAGAAGTCCCGTAACAGAGAATCTGGCCTTATGTCAGCACAGAATCTGTCTTCATGTCATAGCAGAGAATCAGGCTTTACGTCACCCACCACTGGAACAGGCCACTGTCACACATTTAGGCCCCGTCACCCAGGCAGAGGAGAGGTTCATTCAACTTTGGGTTGCCCCGCAATATAATGGTAAAATGAAAATAAAAATAGGATTGAATGAGGAAGTGCCCTGGAGTAGAATAATATATTGTTAAGGGGAGGTAGTTAATATCTAATCTGCACAAGGGATGGACAGGTCCTGTGGGATCCATGCCTGGTTCATTTTTATGAACTTCAGCTTGTCCACATTGGCTGTAGACAGGCGGCTGCGTTTGTCTGTAATGACGCCCCCTGCCGTGCTGAATACACGTTCAGACAAAACGCTGTCCGCCGGGCAGGCCAGCACCTCCAAGGCATAAAAGGCTAGCTCTGGCCACGTGGACAATTTGGAGACCCAGAAGTTGAATGGGGCCGAACCATCAGTCATTACGTGGAGGGGTGTGCACAGGTACTGTTCCACCATGTTAGTGAAATGTTGCTTCCTGCTAACACGTTCCGTATCAGGTGGTGGTGCAGTTAGCTGTGGCGTGGTGACAAAACTTTTCCATATCTCTGCCATGCTAACCCTGCCCTCAGAAGAGCTGGCCGAGACACAGCTGCGTTGGCGACCTCTTGCTCCTCCTCTGCCTTCGCCTTTGGCTTCCACTGGTTCCCCTGTGACATTTGGGAATGCTCTCAGTAGCGCGTCTACCAACGTGCGCTTGTACTCGCGCATCTTCCTATCACGCTCCAGTGTAGGAAGTAAGGTGGGCACATTGTCTTTGTACCGGGGATCCAGCAGGGTGGCAACCCAGTAGTCCGCACACGTTAAAATGTAGGCAACTCTGCTGTCGTTGCGCAGGCACTGCAGCATGCAGTCGCTCATGTGTGCCAGGCTGCCCAGAGGTAAGGACAAGCTGTCCTCTGTGGGAGGCGTATCGTCATCGTCATCGTCCTGTGTTTCCCCCCAGCCACGCACCAGTGATGGGCCCGAGCTGCTTTGGGTGCCCCCCCGCTGTGAACATGCTTCATCCTCATCCTCCTCCACCTCCTCCTCATCCTCGTCCTCCTCGTCCTCCAGTAGTGGGCCCTGTCTGGCCACATTTGAAACTGGCCACTGGTGTTGCAAAAAACCTCCCTCTGAGTCACTTTGAAGAGACTTGCCTGAAAGTGCTAAAAACCCCTCTTCCTCCTCTTCCTCCTGGGCCACCTCCTCTTCCATCATCGCCCAAAGTGTTTTCTCAAGGAGACATAGAAGTGGTATTGTAATCCTGATAACGGCGTCATCGCCACTGGCCATGTTGGTTGAGTACTCGAAACAGCGCAACAGGGCACACAGGTCTCGCATGGAGGCCCAGTCATTGTTGGTGAAGTGGGTCTGATCCGCAGTGCGACTGACCCGTGCGTGCTGCAGCTGAAACTCCACTATGGCCTGCTGCTGCTCGCACAGTCTGTCCAGCATATGCAAGGTGGAGTTCCACCTTGTGGGCACGTCGCATATGAGGCGGTGAGCGGGAAGGCCGAAGTTACGCTGTAGCGCAGACAGGCGTGCAGAAGCACGGTGTGAACGCCGGAAGCGCGAACAGACGGCCCGCACTTTATGCAGCAGCTCTGACATGTCGGGGTAGTTGCGAACGAACTTCTGCACCACCAAATTCAGCACATGCGCCAGGCAAGGGATGTGCGGCAAACCGGCTAGTCCCAGAGCTGCAACGAGATTTCACCCATTATCGCACACCACCAGGCCAGGCTTGAGGCTCACCGGCAGCAACCACTCGTCGGTCTGTTGTTCTATACCACCCGCCACAACTCCTGTGCGGTGTGGGGCCTGTCCCCCAAACATATGAGTTTCAGAACGGCCTGCTGACGTTTACCCCGGGCTGTGCTGAAGTTGGTGGTGAAGGTGTGTGGCTGACTGGATGAGCAGGTGGAAGAAGAGGAGGAGGAAGCTGAGTAGGAGGATGAGGAGACAGGAGGCAAAGAATGTTGCCCTGCGATCCTTGGTGGCGGAAGGACGTGCGCCAAACAGCTCTCCGCCTGGGGCCCAGCCACCACTACATTTACCCAGTGTGCAGTTAGGGAGATATAGCGTCCCTGGCCGTGCTTACTGGTCCACGTATCTAAGGTTAGGTGGACCTTGCCACAGATGGCGTTGCGCAGTGCACACTTGATTTTATCCGACACTTGGTTGTGCAGGGAAGGCACGGCTCTCTTGGAGAAGTAGTGCCGGTTGGGAACAACATACTGTGGGACAGCAAGCGACATGAGCTGTTTGAAGCTGTGTGTGTCCACCAGCCTAAATTACAGCATTTCATAGGCCAGTAGTTTAGAAATGCTGGCATTCAGGGCCAGGGATCGAGGGTGGCTAGGTGGGAATTTACGCTTTCTCTCAAATGTTTGTGAGATGGAGAGCTGAACGCTGCCGTGTGACATGGTTGAGATGCTTGGTGACGCAGGTGGTGGTGTTGGTGGTACATCCCATGTTTGCTGGGCGGCAGGTGCCAACGTTCCTCCAGAGGCGGAGGAAGAGGCCGAGGCGGCGGCAGCAGCAGCAGAAGAGGCCGAGGCGGCGGCAGCAGCAGAAGAGGTCGCAGGGGGAGCCTGAGTGAGTTCCTTGTTTTTAAGGTGTTTACTCCACTGCAGTTCATGCTTTGCATGCAGGTGCCTGGTCATGCAGGTTGTGCTAAGGTTCAGAACGTTAATGCCTCGCTTCAGGCTCTGATGGCACAGCGTGCAAACCACTCGTGTCTTGTCGTCAGCACATTGTTTGAAGAAGTGCCATGCCAGGGAACTCCTTGAAGCTGCCTTTGGGGTGCTCGGTCCCAGATGGCGGCGGTCAGTAGCAGGCGGAGTCTCTTGGCGGCGGGTGTTCTGATTTTGCCCACTGCTCCCTCTTTTGCTACGCTGTTGGCTCGGTCTCACCACTGCCTCTTCCTCCGAACTCTGAAAGTCAGTGGCACGACCTTCATTCCATGTGGGGTCTAGGACCTCATCGTCCCCTGCATCGTCTTCCACCCAGTCTTGACCCCTGACCTCCTGTTCAGTCTGCACACTGCAGAAAGACGCAGCAGTTGGCACCTGTGTTTCGTCATCATCAGAGACGTGCTGAGGTGGTATTCCCATGTCCTCATCATCAGGAAAAATAAATGGTTGTGCGTTAGTGCATTCTATCTCTTCCACCCCTGGGGAAGGGCTAGGTGGATGCCCATGGGAAACCCTGGCAGCAGAGTCTTCAAACAGCATAAGAGACTGCTGCATAACTTGAGGCTCAGACAGTTTCCCTGATATGCATGGGGGTGATGTGACAGACCGATAGGCTTGGTTTTCATGCGCCATCTGTGCGCTTTCTGCAGAAGACTGGGTGGGAGATAATGTGAACGTGCTGGATCCACTGTCGGCCACCCAATTGACTAATGCCTGTACCTGCTCAGGCCTTACCATCCTTAGAACGGCATTGGGCCCCACCAAATATCGCTGTAAATTCTGCTGGCTACTGGGACCTGAGGTAGTTGGTTCACTAGGACGTGTGGCTGTGGCAGAACGGCCACGTCCTCTCCCAGCACCAGAGGGTCTACTAACACCACCACGACCATGTCCACGTCAGCGTCCGCGTCCCTTATTAGATGTTTTCCTCATTGTTCCCGTTCACCACAGATTTGGTTGAATAGAAATGTGAGGCCTGTTTTTTTTTGCGCTGTGTGTCAGGTATAGGTTTAATCACAGAATTAGACTTGTATCTGCACGGTAGCGTGTGTGTTAAGTTTTTCTGAATGACACTATCAGCACCTTCAATGTAAGATATCCTTTTTGGGATAGATTTCAAGTAGGCCTCATATAACAGAAACTAGTTATTTTGAGAATGGCAAATTTGGGAATAGTTTTTCAACCCAGAACAAAAAGTGTGCTTTTACGGTCACTACAAATAACTTGACCAGCTAAAACAGTACAAATTTGGTTGAATATAAATGTCAGGTCTATTTTTTAGGCGCTGGGTGACAGGCTCAACTTGCCCCTGATGTAGTATATGGCCAAAAAATAACCACACTATTGATGGTTAAATGCACTTGGGTGACACATGCTCAGCCTGCACCAGATGTAGTATATGGCCAAAAAATAACCAGACTGTTGATGGTTAAATGCACTTCGGTGACACAGGCTCAGCCTGCAGCTGATGTAGTATATGGCCAAAAAATAACCAGACTGTTGATGGTTAAATGCACTTCGGTGACACAGGCTCAGCCTGCAGCTCATGTAGTATATGGCCAAAAAATAACCAGACTGTTGATGGTTAAATGCACTTCGGTGACACAGGCTCATCCTGCAGCTGATGTAGTATATGGCCAAAAAATAACCAGACTGTCGATGGTTAATTGCACTTGGGTGACACAGGCTCAGCCTGCAGCTGATGTAGGATATAGCAAAAAATAACCACACTATTGATGGTTAAATACACTTGGTGATAGCTTGTGCTGGCGCACCACAAGCCACAAAATGGCCGCCGATCTTCCCAGAAAAAAGTGATCTAAAAACTCTCTGGGCAGCCTCAAAAAAGTGAGCAAGTCGATATTAGCACTTCAATGATCCACAGCTGCAGATCGATCACAGAATGAAGTCTTTTGGAGGAGTTTATCTGCCTAATCTCGCCCTAACGTCGCAGCTGCAACCTCTCCCTATGCTTGAATCAGCAGAGTGACGTGCAGCGCAACGTGACCCAAGCTTATATAGAGGCTGGGTCACATGCTGCACTGGCCAATCACAGCCATGCCAATAGTAGGCAAGGCTGTGATGGCCTCTTGGTGCAAGTAGTATGACGCTTGTTGATTGGCTGCTTTGCAGCCTTTCAAAAAGCGCCAAGAAAGCTCCGAACACCGAACCCGAACACTGACTTTTACGAAAATGTTCGGGTTCGGGTCCGTGTCACGGACACCCCAAAATTCGGTACGAACCCGAACTATACAGTTCGGGTTCGCTCATCCCTAATTATATGTATGTTTTTTTCGTACTGCTTGATTCGAATAATTTCTTTCTTTTCCTTTATTGTAGACATTATCGACTCTCTGATCTATTTTCGATATTGTGAAAATCCTATGTTATATGTGTTCTCATGCTATGGTGAAACCAAGAAATCGGATGGTTTATTTTTTGTTCCTGCCCATAAGGGGGTGGATGATGTCACTTTGCTTAATTGATGTGTATATATAAGAGTCACTGTGAATTTGAGATGTATCTGTTGATGAAGGCTACATGCCGAAACGCGTTATTTTGAAATAATCTACTTTACTGAGCAATAAAGAAGAAGTTTGCAACATATTGGCGGCTTGCTGGATTTTCTACTGATCTACGTGGAGCACGCTCCTTCCGGGCAATGCCAGGTAACTAGCAGGTGCTGACTATATTCGATTTGATTTGTACATTGTATAGTGGCTGTGCATAGTATTACAGCTCAGCCTCATTGACTTAAATAGGGCCGAGCAGCAGCTAGTTCATATGACGAATATACAGTACTGTCATTGGCCTAGAAAGAGGCAGCGGCGCTCAAGACCTCTTCTAACAGCTGATCAGCTGGGGTACCGGGTGTCACACCCCCGCAGATCTTATACTGATTAGCTATCCTGGAGATAAATCAAAGGGTACACACAATCACTTGGTCTCCGTTTCTTTTGGCCTTGTTACAATTATACAATTAACTGATGGGATACACCTACAGATCTCAATATCTAGATGTATGCAAAGACTGAGGGGAAACTAAAAGGTCATGGGCCATAACACAAAATCTGCAAATGTTTACTCCCTTACAGACCAGAGACATAACTTTTTTGAATTTTCCTGTTCACATACTGTAGTCGTACGTAGTGATAGCGGCAGGGGCTATTTTCAAATTCGTGATATTTCACAAATATTTGGGCGAATATTCATCATATATTCGAAAATTCGCAAATTCGAGATTATTTTCTTGATTACAAAAAATCGGCAATGTAATATTCGCGTAATGCGTGCAAAATACAGGCGTGGGTCACTTTTGCTATATTTTCCAAGCTGCTAGAAGTTTCCTGAGACTGGAGAAAATAGTTGGCACGGCAGAACATAAAAAATGGCGTTATATGCAGTTAGAGTGCTCCAATATATTCGCGATTGCGCTAATCGGCACTAATGATGCGAATATTTTGGCGCAATACGTGAAACTTCACATTTTAGCAGGTCTGCATGTATGTATGGACAGCAGAACCTACCACACTGCCTACCACACTGCTCTGCAACAGCTACACTATATCAGTATATAACCTACACTGACTATCTCCCCCTGACTATCTGTATTATATATATAAGCTAACTAACTATCTAATGTAGTGTGGAAAGCACAGAGCACAGCAATGACACTGCTCTCTCTCAGAACTTTAAAAAACTGTAGAAAATGGCTGCTGGGGAGGTTCTTATATAGTAAGGGGCAGGCAGCTTTCCTATTGGTTGCTAGGGATATTGCTAAGCTCAGACAAAGACATTGCAGCCTTCCTATTGGCCCACAAGCAAGAAAGGAGGTTAATTACAAATATATATCACTATATTGTAAATATTCGTGAATTCTCGAAGTGCCGATATTCGCGATTGATATTCGCGATTCGAATATTCGCGCCCAACACTAGTACGAGGGCTTATTTTTGTGAAACAAGTTGTACTTGCAGCATTTAATACAATGTATACAATGTAGTGGGTAGCTAGAAAAAAATACAAATGAGGTGAAATTGGAAAAAAATACAGTCTAACCAGTTTTAGGGGTTTAGTTTTTACAGTGTTCACTATGTGGTAAACCTGACCTGTTAACTTCTTTTGTTTTAATTAAATTTTTCCTTGCATCGTCATATTGTAATGCCCATAACTTTGCTATAAATTTTTACAGAGCTGTTTGAGGAATCATTATTTTGCTGGGCAACTTCTAATTTTTATTGCTACCATTTTAGGATGATTGTGAATTTTTTTAGGAGGTGAAGTGAATAAAAAACAGCAAATCGGCCATTTTGATATATATTTTTTTTCCATTTCACCTTTCATGGTACCATGTCTTTACATTTTTTTCACATTTTTTTACTTTTTAATATTTTTTTTCAGATTTCAAAAAGGGACTTGCCCTCCTATCAAGATTTCTTGCCCTCCTATCAAGCTCTGCCACAGGCAAGGCCTGATAAGAACTTCACTGTGACAGGCCTTGCATCCTTCAGAAGACCTGAGGCTGCCATTGCAACTGAACGAGTCCCTTGATCTCACCATGGGGGAGCAGTTCTGTCCCCAGGAGTGCAGAGCTCACAATAAAATACCACTCAGATGCCATGGTCGCTATTTACCATGGCATCTGAGGGCTAAATGTCCATGATCTGCATTATTGGACTCTGCCTCTGAGTGTCTGCTGTGTAAAAGAGCAGGCATTCAGTGACTACAGCGCCCGCTCAGCTACTGAGTGGGCGCCATCTTTAGTGTCCCAACTTGTGCCATACATGTACGTTGCAAGTTGTGATGGGGTTAAAATTACTACTTTTGAGTAAAGATTGAATTAACAGTTTCATTTACCTCCATTTACTGCATATAACCCCAAATTAACTATCTACACAATCCAGATCACTGCAATGTAAACTGCTCCCTCGTAATATAACATGAGGTTAAATATATATTTATCCAGTGATCAAAGGAAAAAGGTGGATTTAGTCCCATTTGCTGTAACAGAAATGAAAGCCGCTGATACTTTTATCTCTCAGAATATGTACATGCATTATTGAAACGATGAGTTGGAAGTAAAAGAAAAGTCTAAATATTAGTGGCTAATGTCGCCTTACTATATATTAATAATGAGTCGGCTGAATACTGATGTCTGGGAATCGTAGTCTTGATTCTGTTGTGATGATATTCCGACTGCCAACCAAACTGAGTCTCTGGGCACAGATGAAATTAGAGTCAGGGATGATTCTCTATATTCCCTACAGACGAGACACTATTAGTGCTTAAAACAAACTTCCTAAGAACTTTCCTGGCTTGTAAATGCAGCTGATTTTCGGATTTTCTGCATTGTGCTATTATTATTGGATATATTTTGCTATATCTATATATCAGATCAAGGTTTTTTGAGATCATGGGGCTCATTTATTAAGACCAACGTTTTTCACGCCGATCTTAAGTGTGTCTGTGCGGCTGGAGGAGGCGAAGGTCTCTAAATAACTTTGGCGCTTCCTCCAGCTGACGTAGATTTAAGCCATTTTCTATGCCAAAAACTGGTATACAAAATGATGAATGAGACATGACTCCTTACCCACCCTCTTCACCCCCCATTTTCTCGATTTGTCATAAAAGTGGCGTGAGTGGGTAAAAGTTACAGATTTTGCGACTGATTCACACCATAAAAGTGGCGTACATCAGTTCAGAGATGAGCCCCCATTTCACTATTTTAGAGATACGTTAAATGTATCATAAAGTGACTAATTAATACCATCTAATAGTGTCCACATTACTGTACACCATATACAGGAAGTGAAAGAATGGAATGGACTTTAGCCCCTTAAAGGGGTTCCCCGAGAATTATTTCAAATGGCTGCTAGCAACCCATCCTAGACTGTACATAGGATGGATGGCATACAGCTGCTGAGCTGCATTAGGCTGTGCTCTAGTGTCTGCAATATGGAGGGAAATGTTGCTGTCAGGCAGCTCAGCAATGGTGGCATATTACACACAGGATGCCATCATTGCTATCTATGATGCCATCCAGGGGCGGACATATCGCCGGTGCAGCCAGTTCAGCTGCACAGGGGCCCGGCGTGTGAGGGGGCCCATTCATACTAGTGAGCGCTTCTGGAAGTGCTCACTAGTATCATACTAGTAAGCACATCCAGAAGCGTTCACTAGTATGCAAGAGATCAGCGCTTGCTTACTTACCCCTCCGGCGCTGGTCTCCTCCAGCCTGACTGCATACAGCACGCACTATGACCTGACGCTGTACGCAGTCAGGTCACGTGTGCAGCGCAGGCAGTTGGAGACAGGACAGGGAGAGCAGGAGAGGTAAGTTTTAATTATTTATTTTAGTCTGATCTGAGGTCTGATATCATGGGGCCCAGGGGTCTGTCACATCATGGGGGGACTGAAATAAGCATATGGGGGTGCCTGACTCTGGGGGTCTGACTCCTGACTGAGCAAGGGGGGGGCCTGAATGAGCATATGGGGGGGGATGAGTAACTGACATATGGGGGGGCTGAATAAATAAATAACTGATATTTGGGGGGGCTGAGCAACTGACATATGGGGGGCTGAATAAATAACTAATATTTGGGGGGGCTGAGCAACTGACATAAGGGGGGGCTGAATAAATAAATAACTGATATTGGGGGGTCCTCCTGAGTAACTCATATGGGGGGTGTCCTGGGCAACTGACATATGGGGGGGCTGAATAAATAAATAACTGATATTGGGGGGTTCTCCTGAGTAACTCATATGGGGGGGTGTCCTGGGCAACTGACATATGGGGGGCTGAATAAATAAACAATTGATATTGGGGGGGTTCCTCCTGAGTAACTGATATGGGGCAACTGGCATATGGGGGGGGGGTCTGAGCAACTGATATGGGGGCCTATCTGAGCAAGTGACATATGGGGGGGGCTGCCTATTTTATATACTGTAATATGCAAAATAACAGTTTTATATACTGGCAGACATGGGGTGCACTGTGGAGGGGGAGGAGCACTATGGGGGCCCTATCTTGTATACTGGCACACATGGGGGACACTATGGAGGGGGGAGCAATATGGGGGCCCTATCTTATATACTGGAACACATGGGGGGCACTATGGAGAGGGAGGAGCACTATGGGGACCCTATCTTATATACTGGCACACATAGGGGGCACTATGGAGAAGGGGGGAAAGGAGCACTATGGGGGCATCTTCTAGGGCCCTATCTTATATACTGGCAGACATGGGGGGCACTATGGAGGGGAGGAGCACTATGGGGACCCTATCTTATATACTGGCACACATGGGGGGCACTATGGAGAAGGGGGGAAAGGAGCACTATGGGGGCATCTTCTGGGGCCATATCTTATATACTGGCAGACATGGGGGGCACTATGGAGGGGAGGAGAACTTTGAGGGCCCTATCTTATATACTAGCACACATGGGGGGCACTATGGAGAAGGGGGAGCACTATGGGGGCATCTACTGGGGACCCTATCTTATATACTGCACAGATGGGGGGGCACTATGGATAAGGGAGGAGAGGAGCACTATTGGGGTCATTATATATGGAAATTATACTGGCACACATTATGGGGGCATTTTATACTGGCACATTGTCAGGCACCATGGGGATAAGGGGAGCTGCACTATTGGGGCATGATATAGGAGTATATTATACTGGCGCAAATTATAGGGCACTATGGGGACCTTGTCTCAACTGGGGGCAGTAAGAGGTTTTTTGGGCACACAGTAAGGGGCATTGACACACATTATGAGGGTATTAAGGGGACATTGGCTCTACAGGGGGCACTAAGAGGAGGTATTTTTTATATTGCCACTGAACAGGGCACTTTTATTTTTACTGTAACACATTATAAAGAGAATTATTACTACCGGGGGCATTATGGTGGGCTTTATTACAGTTGAGGGACTATGAGGAACATGAATACTAGTATGAGCACTATGGGAGTATTATTACTTCTGGGACACAGTGGGGAAATTATTACTGTAGGGGCACTATTACTACTACGTGTTGTCTGGTAGATAATTATTTCTATTGGTGGGATTTTGGGGAGCACTGTTACTGTGGGGGGCACCCTGGCACGGTATCAGCTTATCACAATTATTTTTGGTGAACATTATATTTACACTATAAGTGTCAGGGACACTGTTATATGGGCACAGTTATTTTTTAGGACACTGTGTGCCAATAATTATTGAAAGGGAACCATCTGTGTGTAACCTGTATAGGGAGCACAGCGGGCACAGTATTGGGGGTGGCAGGATAGGGTGTTCAGAAGGTGGGAGGATGATGGGAAAAGTAGGAAACTAAGATGTCTGTCAAACTCTGCAGAGAGAAGAGATGGCTGAAAGAAATCATCATGGCGGTCTGGTCTGAAAAGAGAAGATGAGGACAGAGAACATCTACATCAAAAGAAACGTCACTGGATGTACGAGGTATATGGCGCTGTATTAGGTTACTTTCACATCTGCGTTAGCGATTCTGGCAGGCTGTCCCAGCAGAGAGCAGCCTGGTGGAATTCACTGGATCCGGCACTGCTGGATGCAGACAGAATGCTCGCCGGCCCCATTGACCATAATAGGGTACGGCAGAGATCCGTCTACAATCTGGCAAAAATGCAGAGAATCAGCGGGACCGCATGCTGTGGTTTGTGTCCGACCGATTCCTTGCATTTTCAGCCGGATCAGGTGGCGTAGTGCTGCAGGTGTGAAAGTAGCCTTACCCTGTATGTTTTGTATTGCTCTAAGTAATGTTAGGATGGAATAGGTTAGGTTGCGAATTTGGCTTGGGGGGGGCTGTCATAGGCACATTCTTTGCACAGGGGCCCTCTGCGGTCTGTGTCCGCCCCTGTTGCCATCTAATAGTGTCCACATTGCTGTACAGTGAGTGAAATAATGGTATAGACTTTAGCCCCTTAATGGGGTTTTTCCGAGAATTATTTCAAATGGCTGCTAGCAACCCATCCTAGACTGTACATAGGATCGATTGCATTCATCTGCTGAACTGCATTAGACTGTGCTCTAGTGTCTACAATATGGAGGCAAATGTTGCTGTCAGGCAGCTCAGCCATTGTGGCATATTACACACAGGATGCCATCATTGCTATCTTTGGTAGAGCAGGAATTCTGATTGTAATGATGCGATCCTGCGTGCGGTATGCTGTGTTGGCTGAGGAGCCCAACAGGAGCAGGAATCCTGAACCTTTTGTAGTGTATTATGCCTGTCATTGACACTTTGCCACTGTCAGGTCCTAATAGGCTTCCCTATGTAGAATATCCAGAGCCTACGGTCCCTTAATGACTGCTAGCAAGGTGGTCACTAAGGGGTTAACCACAGGACATCTTTAGCCATGCAGGTCTTTATCAGAGATAATCGAGAAGTGCACATTAGTACATTTAAAGGGATTGTTGTTCTTTCACAACCCCTTTAATAAGACTTACTAGTATGGTGCAACAATGGAAGCTGCAGTATTCCCAGGATATCACTGCTGATCCCAGGGTGCATGTTGCACCACTTCCCCATTGGTTTCAACACTCTTTGTTTTGGCATGTGACCAGTGATGTGCTTGAAGGGAGCTGGCTGTTAGCTGTGATATAATTTATCTTTATGTATTTAGAAAGCAAGGTCAGAATTCTGCCTTTTTTGGCTATGTATTATTATATTTTTTTTTTGGGACATTGGAAGCAGAATAATAGTTGTACACTTACGCTGGTACCTGAGGGGTTCAGAAGAACTTTCACTTCATAATACGCAGGTATTAAAAATGGCATATGGTACTTTTGGTTGTAGTTATTTTGCATTAGGTCCATGAACCTCAAGTTCTATCTCAGCTCATGTTTTTAATGTGAATTAAGAAGGATTTATTGAAAAATGTATAACAAAAGGTAATTTTGCCCTGTACAGGAGTTCAATATCCAATTCTTTGATGCATCCTGTAGTTAGGACAATATATTATACTTGGAGGCTACATTTACATCTTTATAAAGTGCATATAAAATAATACCAATATATCACACACAGTATGTTATAATATAAAAAATGTAAAAATAAACAAAGCACTCCAGCTCACTGTTCTTCTCCTGGATACTCCCAAAAGACTTTGGAGAAAAGAATCGAACATGTGGAGAGAAATCCAGCACTGCAAGGGAATTCAGAAAAATCAAAAAAATCTCATTATTCCATACGATAAAACATTCAACCGACCGGTACAAAAGTCGATAACATATTTCAGACCCAATGGTCTTTACTCTTAGCGAAACTTCCTGCTACACAGAAGCTCATTAAAGTATAAGGACATGCTCAAGGAATCCCGGCTTGAGGGTGGATAGCCCAGCAAACATGAGATCAAATCCCTTTACAAAAAAAATGCATTTATGAAAACAAGACATCTACAGATAACTCTAAATGCAACAAAACCAGAGCATGGTGACTTAAGTATACAGTAATGAGCAGATCCAATATCAATAGCAGTAAATAATTTTCTGCTAAGAATATAACCCTCCAGGTACCCTTGTATCCAAAGCAAAGATCCAAAAGGTTTTAAATAGGGATGAGCGAACCCGAACTGTATAGTTCGGGTTCGTACCGAATTTTGGGGTGTCCGTGACACGGACCCGAACCCGAACATTTTCGTAAAAGTCCGGGTTCGGGTTCGGTGTTCGGCGCTTTCTTGGCGCTTTTTGAAAGGCTGCAAAGCAGCCAATCAACAAGCGTCATATTACTTGGCCCAAGAGGCCATCACAGCCATGCCTACTATTGGCATGGCTGTGATTGGCCAGTGCACCATGTGACCCAGCCTCTATTTAAGCTGGAATCACGTAGCGCCGCACGTCACTCTGCTATGATCAGTATAGGGAGAGGTTGCAGCTGCGACGTTAGGGCGAGATTAGGCAGATTAACTCCTACAAAAGACTTCATTCTGTGATCGATCTGCAGCTGTGGATCATTGAAGTGCTATTATTGACTTGCTCACTTTTTTGAGGCTGCCCAGAGCGTTTTTAGATCACTTTTTTTCTGGGGTGATCGGCGGCCATTTTGTGACTTGTGGTGCGCCAGCACAAGCTATCACCAAGTGTATTTAACCATCGATAGTGTGGTTATTTTGTGCTATATCCTAACATCAGCTGCAGGCTGAGCCTGTGTCACCGAAGTGCATTTAACCATCAACAGTCTGGTTATTTTTTGGCCATATACTACATCAGCTGCAGGCTGAGCCTGTGTCACCCAAGTGCATTTAACCATCAACAGTCTGATTATTTTTTGGCCATATACTACATCAGCTGCAGGCTGAGCCTGTGTCACCCAAGTGTATTTAACCATCGATAGTGTGGTTATTTTGTGCTATATCCTACATCAGCTGCAGGCTGAACCTGTGTCACCCAAGTGCATTTAACCATCAACAGTCTGATTATTTTTTGGCCATATACTACATCTGGAGCAGGCTGAGCCTGTGTCACCCAAGTGCATTTAAGCATCAACAGTCTGATTATTTTTTGGCCATATACTACATCTGGTGCAGGCTGAGCCTGTGTCACCCAAGTGCATTTAACCATCAACAGTGTGGTTATTTTTTGGCCATATATTACATCAGGGGCAAGTTGAGCCTGTCACCCAGCGCCTAAAAAATAGACCTGACATTTCTATTCAACCAAATCTGTACTGTTTTAGCTGGTCAAGTTATTTGTAGTGACCGTAAAAGCACACTTTTTTTTCTGGGTTGAAAAAGCATTCACAAATTTGCCATTCTCAAAATAACTAGTTTCTGGTATTTGAGGCCTACTTTAAATCTATCCCAAAAAGAAAATCTTACATTGAAGGTATTGATAGTGTCATTCAGAAAAACCTAAGACACACGCTAGCGTGCTGATAGAAGTGTCATTCTGTGATTAAACCTATAACTGTCACACAGCGCAAA
>NW_024400315.1:5000-7500 GCF_905171765.1 Bufo bufo
AATGGGTCCCTTTACATTACAATACAAATGAAAACTTAAAAAAATAATTTCACAAAGTGTTCGCAATAAGCATTGCAAAAGCCTTATCTTATTCTCAATGTTATTTATAACATCTATATATTCCTATAGTATTCATTTTAAATGCCAAATAGAAGCTAAGTATAAGATTTGCCATGGACAGGAGTCGTTATCATGACACTCTGGGCCTGATGGAGAAGAAAAGGGACAATCAACCACTGCAATCAGAGGAGATAACACCTTGAATCATTGGACTAAACTGTATTTTAGTACAATTAGCCTATGTGCTAAGAGTAAATAGGCATTTTTTTTTACTCTTATCTATGTAGGTGCTAATATAATTCAATTTAAAACACTATAGAGGACCATCAATAGTAGTCCCTCATGGGGGTTCCATGGTGTAATGGTTAGCACTCTGGACTTTGAATCCAGTGATCCGAGTTCAAATCTCGGTGGGACCTGAGTTTGTATTTCTGTGTGAGGAAGTATTTTCTTCTGGGGCACTGTTTGAAATTATTATTTTTAAAATAACTAGTTAGGACACTGTTATTTGTAATACACGGTATTTGGGGTGCACAGTACAAAACAGAAGGTACAGGAATGTGGACACCTGGGGTATCTGCAGGCAAAGTGATGGGCAAAAGATAAAGTACTGTTAAAAAGGTGTCAGGTCTGAGTTTTAGGTATAAGCTTGAAAGAGGGAGCTAGAAAAGCAACGTGCTAAAGATTCAATCTGGGTCCTAATGGGTCCCTTTACATTACAATACAAATGAAAACTTAAAAAAAATAATTTCACAAAGTGTTCGCAATAACAGTTTGAAATTACTCAGCGGGTTCACTCCTCTAGGTGTAGCAATATCTATTTTGGGAAACAAAAATATCTCCCATTGCAAAAGCCTTATCTTATTCTCAATGTTATTTCTTTAAACATCTATATATTTATATAATATTCATTTTAAATTCCAAATAGAAGCTAAGTATAAGATTTGCCATGGACAGGAGTCGTTATCATGACACTCGGGGCCTGATGAAGAAGAAAAGGGACAATCAACCACTGCAATCAGAGGAGATAACACCTCGAATCATTGGACTAAACTGTATTTTAGTACAATTAGCCTATGTGCTAAGAGTAAATAGGCATTTTTTTTTTACTCTTATCTATGTAGGTGCTAATATAATTCAATTTAAAACACTATAGAGGACCATCGATAGTAATCCCTCATGGGGGTTCCATGGTGTAATGGTTAGCACTCTGGACTTTGAATCCAGTGTTCCGAGTTCAAATCTCGGTGGGACCTGAGTTTGTATTTCTGTGTGAGGAAGTTTTTTCTTCTGGGGCACTGTTTGAAATTATTATTTTTAAAATAACTAGTTAGGACACTGTTATTTGTAATACACGGTATTTGGGGTGCACAGTACAAAACAGAAGGTACAGGAATGTGGACACCTGGGGTAGCTGCAGGCAAAGTGATGGGCAAAAGATAAAGTACTGTTAAAAAGGTGTCAGGTCTGAGTTTTAGGTATAAGCTTGAAAGAGGGAGCTAGAAAAGCAACGTGCTAAAGATTCAATCTGGGTTCTAATGGGTCCCTTTACATTACAATACAAATGAAAACTTAAAAAAATAATTTCACAAAGTGTTCGCAATAACAGTTTGAAATTACTCAGCGGGTTCACTCCTCTAGGTGTAGCAATATCTATTTTGGGAAACAAAAATATCTCCCATTGCAAAAGCCTTATCTTATTCTCAATGTTATTTCTTATAACTTCTATATATTTCTATTATATTCATTTTAAATTCCAAATAGAAGCTAAGTATAAGATTTTGCCATGGACAGGAGTCGTTATCATGACACTCGGGGCCTGATGGAGAAGAAAAGGGACAATCAACCACTGCAATCAGAGGAGATAACACCTTGAATCATTGGACTAAACTGTATTTTAGTACAATTAGCGTATGTGCTAAGAGTAAATAGGCATTTTTTTTACTCTTATCTATGTAGGTGCTAATATAATTCAATTTAAAACACTATAGAGGACCATCAATAGTAGTCCTTCATGGGGTTTCCATGGTGTAATGGTTAGCACTCTGGACTTTGAATCCAGTGATCCGAGTTCAAATCTCGGTGGGACCTGAGTTTGTATTTCTGTGTGAGGAAGTATTTTCTTCTGGGGCACTGTTTGAAATTATTATTTTTAAAATAACTAGTTAGGACACTGTTATTTGTAATACACGGTATTTGGGGTGCACAGTACAAAACAGAAGGTACAGGAATGTGGACACCTGGGGTAGCTGCAGGCAAAGTGATGGGCAAAAGATAAAGTACTGTTAAAAAGGTGTCAGGTCTGAGTTTTAGGTATAAGCTTGAAAGAGGGAGCTAGAAAAGCAACGTGCTAAAGATTCAATCTGGGTCCTAATGGGTCCCTTTACATTACAATACAAATGAAAACTTAAAAAAATAATTTCACAAAGTGTTCGCAATA
>NW_024400315.1:12500-37605 GCF_905171765.1 Bufo bufo
TATAACATCTATATATTTATATAATATTCATTTTAAATTCCAAATAGAAGCTAAGTATAAGATTTGCCATGGACAGGAGTCGTTATCATGACACTCGGGGCCTGATGAAGAAGAAAAGGGACAATCAACCACTGCAATCAGAGGAGATAACACCTCGAATCATTGGACTAAACTGTATTTTAGTACAATTAGCCTATGTGCTAAGAGTAAATAGGCATTTTTTTTTTACTCTTATCTATGTAGGTGCTAATATAATTCAATTTAAAACACTATAGAGGACCATCGATAGTAATCCCTCATGGTGTAATGGTTAGCACTCTGGACTTTGAATCCAGTGTTCCGAGTTCAAATCTCGGTGGGACCTGAGTTTGTATTTCTGTGTGAGGAAGTATTTTCTTCTGGGGCACTGTTTGAAATTATTATTTTTAATATAACTAGTTAGGACACTGTTATTTGTAATACACGGTATTTGGGGTGCACAGTACAAAACAGAAGGTACAGGAATGTGGACACCTGGGGTAGCTGCAGGCAAAGTGATGGGCAAAAGATAAAGTACTGTTAAAAAGGTGTCAGGTCTGAGTTTTAGGTATAAGCTTGAAAGAGGGAGCTAGAAAAGCAACGTGCTAAAGATTCAATCTGGGTTCTAATGGGTCCCTTTACATTACAATACAAATGAAAACTTAAAAAAATAATTTCACAAAGTGTTCGCAATAACAGTTTGAAATTACTCAGCGGGTTCACTCCTCTAGGTGTAGCAATATCTATTTTGGGAAACAAAAATATCTCCCATTGCAAAAGCCTTATCTTATTCTCAATGTTATTTCTTATAACATCTATATATTTCTATTATATTCATTTTAAATTCCAAATAGAAGCTAAGTATAAGATTTGCCATGGACAGGAGTCGTTATCATGACACTCGGGGCCTGATGGAGAAGAAAAGGGACAATCAACCACTGCAATCAGAGGAGATAACACCTTGAATCATTGGACTAAACTGTATTTTAGTACAATTAGCCTATGTGCTAAGAGTAAATAGGCATTTTTTTTTACTCTTATCTATGTAGGTGCTAATATAATTCAATTTAAAACACTATAGAGGACCATCAATAGTAGTCCTTCATGGGGTTTCCATGGTGTAATGGTTAGCACTCTGGACTTTGAATCCAGTGATCCGAGTTCAAATCTCGGTGGGACCTGAGTTTGTATTTCTGTGTGAGGAAGTATTTTCTTCTGGGGCACTGTTTGAAATTATTATTTTTAAAATAACTAGTTAGGACTCTGTTATTTGTAATACACGGTATTTGGGGTGCACAGTACAAAACAGAAGGTACAGGAATGTGGACACCTGGGGTAGCTGCAGGCAAAGTGATGGGCAAAAGATAAAGTACTGTTAAAAAGGTGTCAGGTCTGAGTTTTAGGTATAAGCTTGAAAGAGGGAGCTAGAAAAGCAACGTGCTAAAGATTCAATCTGGGTCCTAATGGGTCCCTTTACATTACAATACAAATGAAAACTTAAAAAAATAATTTCACAAAGTGTTCGCAATAACAGTTTGAAATTACTCAGCGGGTTCACTCCTCTAGGTGTAGCAATATCTATTTTGGGAAACAAAAATATCTCCCATTGCAAAAGCCTTATCTTATTCTCAATGTTATTTCTTATAACATCTATATATTTCTATTATATTCATTTTAAATTCCAAATAGAAGCTAAGTATAAGATTTGCCATGGACAGGAGTCGTTATCATGACACTCGGGGCCTGATGGAGAAGAAAAGGGACAATCAACCACTGCAATCAGAGGAGATAACACCTCAAATCATTGGACTAAACTGTATTTTAGTACAATTAGCCTATGTGCTAAGAGTAAATAGGCATTTTTTTTTTACTCTTATCTATGTAGGTGCTAATATAATTCAATTTAAAACACTATAGAGGACCATCGATAGTAATCCCTCATGGGGGTTCCATGGTGTAATGGTTAGCACTCTGGACTTTGAATCCAGTGATCCGAGTTCAAATCTCGGTGGGACCTGAGTTTGTATTTCTGTGTGAGGAAGTATTTTCTTCTGGAGCACTGTTTGAAATTATTATTTTTAAAATAACTAGTTAGGACACTGTTATTTGTAATACACGGTATTTGGGGTGCACAGTACAAAACAGAAGGTACAGGAATGTGGACACCTGGGGTAGCTGCAGGCAAAGTGATGGGCAAAAGATAAAGTACTGTTAAAAAGGTGTCAGGTCTGAGTTTTAGGTATAAGCTTGAAAGAGGGAGCTAGAAAAGCAACGTGCTAAAGATTCAATCTGGGTCCTAATGGGTCCCTTTACATTACAATACAAATGAAAACTTAAAAAAATAATTTCACAAAGTGTTCGCAATAACAGTTTGAAATTACTCAGCGGGTTCACTCCTCTAGGTGTAGCAATATCTATTTTGGGAAACAAAAATATCTCCCATTGCAAAAGCCTTATCTTATTCTCAATGTTATTTCTTATAACATCTATATATTTCTTTTATATTCATTTTAAATTCCAAATAGAAGCTAAGTATAAGATTTGCCATGGACAGGAGTCGTTATCATGACACTCGGGGCCTGATGGAGAAGAAAAGGGACAATCAACCACTGCAATCAGAGGAGATAACACCTCAAATCATTGGACTAAACTGTATTTTAGTACAATTAGCCTATGTGCTAAGAGTAAATAGGCATTTTTTTTTTACTCTTATCTATGTAGGTGCTAATATAATTCAATTTAAAACACTATAGAGGACCATCGATAGTAATCCCTCATGGGGGTTCCATGGTGTAATGGTTAGCACTCTGGACTTTGAATCCAGTGATCCGAGTTCAAATCTCAGTGGGACCTGAGTTTGTATTTCTGTGTGAGGAAGTATTTACTTCTGGGGTACTGTTTGAAACTATTATTTTTAGAATAACTAGTTAGGACACTGTTATTTGTAATACACGATATTTGGGGTGCACAGTACAAAACAGAAGGTACAGGAATGTGGACACCTGGGGTAGCTGCAGGCAAAGTGATGGGCAAAAGATAAAGTACTGTTAAAAAGGTGTCAGGTCTGAGTTTTAGGTATAAGCATGAAAGAGGGAGCTAGAAAAGCAACGTGCTAAAGATTCAATCTGGGTCCTAATGGGTCCCTTTACATTACAATACAAATGAAAACTTAAAAAAATAATTTCACAAAGTGTTCGCAATAACACTTTGAAATTACACAGCGGGTTCACTCCTCTAGGTGTAGCAATATCTATTTTTGGAACCAAAAATATCTCCCATTGCAAAAGCCTTATCTTATTCTCAATGTTATTTATAACATCTATATATTCCTATAGTATTCATTTTAAATGCCAAATAGAAGCTAAGTATAAGATTTGCCATGGACAGGAGTCGTTATCATGACACTCTGGGCCTGATGGAGAAGAAAAGAGACAATCAACCACTGCAATCAGAGGAGATAACACCTTGAATCATTGGACTAAACTGTATTTTAGTACAATTAGCCTATGTGCTAAGAGTAAATAGGCATTTTTTTTTACTCTTATCTATGTAGGTGCTAATATAATTCAATTTAAAACACTATAGAGGACCATCAATAGTAATCCCTCATGGGGGTTCCATGGTGTAATGGTTAGCACTCTGGACTTTGAATCCAGTGATCCGAGTTCAAATCTCGGTGGGACCTGAGTTTCTATTTCTGTGTGAGGAAGTATTTACTTCTGGGGTACTGTTTGAAACTATTATTTTTAGAATAACTAGTTAGGACACTGTTATTTGTAATACACAGTACAAAACAGAAGGTACAGGAATGTGGACACCTGGGGTAGCTGCAGGCAAAGTGATGGGCAAAAGATAAAGTACTGTTAAAAAGGTGTCAGGTCTGAGTTTTAGGTATAAGCATGAAAGAGGGAGCTAGAAAAGCAACGTGCTAAAGATTCAATCTGGGTCCTAATGGGTCCCTTTTCATTACAATACAAATGAAAACTTAAAAAAATAATTTCACAAAGTGTTCGCAATAACAGTTTGAAATTACTCAGCGGGTTCACTCCTCTAGGTGTAGCAATATCTATTTTGGGAAACAAAAATATCTCCCATTGCAAAAGCCTTATCTTATTCTCAATGTTATTTCTTATAACATCTATATATTTCTATTATATTCATTTTAAATTCCAAATAGAAGCTAAGTATAAGATTTGCCATGGACAGGAGTCGTTATCATGACACTCGGGGCCTGATGGAGAAGAAAAGGGACAATCAACCACTGCAATCAGAGGAGATAACACCTCGAATCATTGGACTAAACTGTATTTTAGTACAATTAGCCTATGTGCTAAGAGTAAATAGGCTTTTTTTTTTTACTCTTATCTATGTAGGTTCTAATATAATTCAATTTAAAACACTATAGAGGACCATCGATAGTAATCCCTCATGGGGGTTCCATGGTGTAATGGTTAGCACTCTGGACTTTGAATCAAGTGATCCAAGTTCAAATCTCAGTGGGACCTGAGTTTGTATTTCTGTGTGAGGAAGTATTTACTTCTGGGGTACTGTTTGAAACTATTATTTTTAGAATAACTAGTTAGGACACTGTTATTTGTAATACACAGTACAAAACAGAAGGTACAGGAATGTGGACACCTGGGGTAGCTGCAGGCAAAGTGATGGGCAAAAGATAAAGTACTGTTAAAAAGGTGTCAGGTCTGAGTTTTAGGTATAAGCATGAAAGAGGGAGCTAGAAAAGCAACGTGCTTAAGATTCAATCTGGGTCCTAATGGGTCCCTTTACATTACAATACAAATGAAAACTTAAAAAAATAATTTCACAAAGTGTTCGCAATAACACTTTGAAATTACACAGCGGGTTCACTCCTCTAGGTGTAGCAATATCTATTTTTGGAACCAAAAATATCTCCCATTGCAAAAGCCTTATCTTATTCTCAATGTTATTTATAACATCTATATATTCCTATAGTATTCATTTTAAATGCCAAATAGAAGCTAAGTATAAGATTTGCCATGGACAGGAGTCGTTATCATGACACTCTGGGCCTGATGGAGAAGAAAAGGGACAATCAACCACTGCAATCAGAGGAGATAACACCTTGAATCATTGGACTAAACTGTATTTTAGTACAATTAGCCTATGTGCTAAGAGTAAATAGGCATTTTTTTTACTCTTATCTATGTAGGTGCTAATATAATTCAATTTAAAACACTATAGAGGACCATCAATAGTAGTCCCTCATGGGGGTTCCATGGTGTAATGGTTAGCACTCTGGACTTTGAATCCAGTGATCCGAGTTCAAATCTCAGTGGGACCTGAGTTTGTATTTCTGTGTGAGGAAGTATTTTCTTCTGGGGCACTGTTTGAAATTATTATTTTTAAAATAACTAGTTAGGACACTGTTATTTGTAATACACGGTATTTGGGGTGCACAGTACAAAACAGAAGGTACAGGAATGTGGACACCTGGGGTAGCTGCAGGCAAAGTGATGGGCAAAAGATAAAGTACTGTTAAAAAGGTGTCAGGTCTGAGTTTTAGGTATAAGCTTGAAAGAGGGAGCTAGAAAAGCAACGTGCTAAAGATTCAATCTGGGTCCTAATGGGTCCCTTTACATTACAATACAAATGAAAACTTAAAAAAATAATTTCACAAAGTGTTCGCAATAACAGTTTGAAATTACTCAGCGGGTTCACTCCTCTAGGTGTAGCAATATCTATTTTGGGAAACAAAAATATCTCCCATTGCAAAAGCCTTATCTTATTCTCAATGTTATTTCTTATAACATCTATATATTTCTATAATATTCATTTTAAATTCCAAATAGAAGCTAAGTATAAGATTTGCCATGGACAGGAGTCGTTATCATGACACTCGGGGCCTGATGGAGAAGAAAAGGGACAATCAACCACTGCAATCAGAGGAGATAACACCTCGAATCATTGGACTAAACTGTATTTTAGTACAATTAGCCTATGTGCTAAGAGTAAATAGGCATTTTTTTTTTTACTCTTATCTATGTAGGTGCTAATATAATTCAATTTAAAACACTATAGAGGACCATCGATAGTAATCCCTCATGGGGGTTCCATGGTGTAATGGTTAGCACTCTGGACTTTGAATCCAGTGATCCGAGTTCAAATCTCAGTAGGACCTGAGTTTGTATTTCTGTGTGAGGAAGTATTTACTTCTGGGGTACTGTTTGAAACTATTATTTTTAGAATAACTAGTTAGGACACTGTTATTTGTAATACACGGTATTTGGGGTGCACAGTACAAAACAGAAGGTACAGGAATGTGGACACCTGGGGTAGCTGCAGGCAAAGTGATGGGCAAAAGATAAAGTACTGTTAAAAAGGTGTCAGGTCTGAGTTTTAGGTATAAGCATGAAAGAGGGAGCTAGAAAAGCAACGTGCTAAAGATTCAATCTGGGTCCTAATGGGTCCCTTTACATTACAATACAAATGAAAACTTAAAAAAATAATTTCACAAATTGTTCGCAATAACACTTTGAAATTACACAGCGGGTTCACTCCTCTAGTTGAAGAAATATCTATTTGTGTAACCAAAAATATCTCCCATTGCAAAAGCCTTATCTTATTCTCAATGTTATTTATAACATCTATATATTCCTATAGTATTCATTTTAAATTCCAAATAGAAGCTAAGTATAAGATTTGCCATGGACAGGAGTCGTTATCATGACACTCGGGGCCTGATGGAGAAGAAAAGGGACAATCAACCACTGCAATCAGAGGAGATAACACCTCGAATCATTGGACTAAACTGTATTTTAGTACAATTAGCCTATGTGCTAAGAGTAAATAGGCATTTTTTTTTTACTCTTATCTATGTAGGTGCTAATATAATTCAATTTAAAACACTATAGAGGACCATCGATAGTAATCCCTCATGGGGGTTCCATGGTGTAATGGTTAGCACTCTGGACTTTGAATTCAGTGATCCGAGTTCAAATCTCAGTAGGACCTGAGTTTGTATTTCTGTGTGAGGAAGTATTTACTTCTGGGGTACTGTTTGAAACTATTATTTTTAGAATAACTAGTTAGGACACTGTTATTTGTAATACACGGTATTTGGGGTGCACAGTACAAAACAGAAGGTACAGGAATGTGGACACCTGGGGTAGCTGCAGGCAAAGTGATGGGCAAAAGATAAAGTACTGTTAAAAAGGTGTCAGGTCTGAGTTTTAGGTATAAGCATGAAAGAGGGAGCTAGAAAAGCAACGTGCTAAAGATTCAATCTGGGTCCTAATGGGTCCCTTTACATTACAATACAAATGAAAACTTAAAAAAATATTTCACAAATTGTTCGCAATAACACTTTGAAATTACACAGCGGGTTCACTCCTCTAGTTGAAGAAATATCTATTTGTGTAACCAAAAATATCTTCCATTGCAAAAGCCTTATCTTATTCTCAATGTTATTTATAACATCTATATATTCCTATAGTATTCATTTTAAATTCCAAATAGAAGCTAAGTATAAGATTTGCCATGGACAGGAGTCGTTATCATGACACTCGGGGCCTGATGGAGAAGAAAAGGGACAATCAACCACTGCAATCAGAGGAGATAACACCTCGAATCATTGGACTAAACTGTATTTTAGTACAATTAGCCTATGTGCTAAGAGTAAATAGGCATTTTTTTTTTACTCTTATCTATGTAGGTGCTAATATAATTCAATTTAAAACACTATAGAGGACCATCGATAGTAATCCCTCATGGGGGTTCCATGGTGTAATGGTTAGCACTCTGGACTTTGAATCCAGTGATCCGAGTTCAAATCTCAGTGGGACCTGAGTTTGTATTTCTGTGTGAGGAAGTATTTACTTCTGGGGTACTGTTTGAAACTATTATTTTTAGAATAACTAGTTAGGACACTGTTATTTGTAATACACGATATTTGGGGTGCACAGTACAAAACAGAAGGTACAGGAATGTGGACACCTGGGGTAGCTGCAGGCAAAGTGATGGGCAAAAGATAAAGTACTGTTAAAAAGGTGTCAGGTCGGAGTTTTAGGTATAAGCATGAAAGAGGGAGCTAGAAAAGCATCGTGCTAAAGATTCAATCTGGGTCCTAGTGGGTCCCTTTACATTACAATACAAATGAAAACTTAAAAAAATAATTTCACAAAGTGTTCGCAATTAGAGTTGAGCGAACACCTGGATGTCCGGGTTCGACGAGTTCGGCCGAACTTTCGAAAAATGTTCGGGTTCGGGGTCCGAACTCGACCCGAACTTCATCCCGAACCCGAACCCCATAGAAGTCAATGGGGACCCGAACTTTTGGGCACTAAAAAGGCTGTAAAACACACCCGGAAAGGGCTAGAGGGCTGCAAAAGGCAGCAAAATGTAGTTAAATCCCCTGCAAACAAATGTAGATAGGGAAATGATGAGTTAACATAAAATAAATAAAGGTAAACTAAAATAATGGGCGAGCACACTGCATTTGTATCATCCAATACATAAAATTTAATTAAATCCAATAGATGAACACGTGATGAAAAATAAAATAGTCACACAATAAATTAAAATACAATAAAATATCTGAAAAACAATGGGCTTGGATTGATTACACTTCAATTGATACCGCGGATGAATAATTGCACAGTATGATGAAGTCCAATTGATAGTATGTAGACCAAGGTATCATATAAAAGTCCATTAATATGGTAAGATATCTTGCATTCTCCTATCTAGGAGATCTATGGTCACAAGTCTATTGCATGGATAATGTACCTGTAGTATGTGCTGATATTATGGCTCCAATATGAGGAGAGAGTATCCTCTTCCAGTCTCTGGCCGACTGCTTTAAGTGAACTCCTGTATAAGACCTTAGGTGCTGATTGATATGCACCAGTTAGCTGTATAATGTTGCAAAGTCCCGTAATCACTGTGGGTATAGCAGCTAATAGATACAGTGCTTCTTACCTCCCTCGTGGTGGACGGGTTGTTTCCAGCGTGAGTCGGGCGACGCGGGGTACTGCCGGCGTCAAGCTTCGTTCAGCTGCAGCTGACTTACCCGATGTCTCACGAGATTTCCAAGCGGGATTTCGCCCAAGCACAGCGGGGAGGACACAGTAAGTCTCCAATATGTTCCTAGTTGTTGAAGTCCTTCAATTCAATTTACAGCATGGCCATGCTTGTGGACGTGGAGGTGTTTTAATTACAGGTATGCGATCCGGCCCATACGCGTTTCGGGAATTCTCCTTCCCTTCATCAGTGGTGCCGCATCACCTGTGAGCCTCCACCTTTTATATCTTAGATAGCACCAAAATATGGATCACTGGATTTTTCCTGCTCCAATGCAAAACATGTGATTTTTGTGCATGCACTTGATAAACAACTCTTTGAATACTCATGTAGTTTTCCACATCATTATATATATATTTGTCTACATATAATCGATAGTATATGTTGCATATAGAAGTTATTCAATTGAAAACGCCAACTAGGAGTTATTGGGTCTCTCCTTCCAAATAGTCTGCATGCGTTTTTTATATATACATGCGTTTTTTGAGCATGCGGTTTTGATGCGTTTTTTTGCAACTCATGCGTTTTTTAGCTGCATTTGTTCCTACAATCAATGTGGAGAGAACTATATAAGCCAAATTAATACTATAGACTGGATATCAAAGTTATGCAATATTGAAGTGAAAGTGCATTTGAAGTGTGCTATTAATAAATATTCATAAATATTCTATTTATACATAAACCTTCAAATTTCCAATTGTTAAAATATTAAGATGAGACTACATTTGATAAAAAATATAAAATATATGATATTATTAACGAATAGACTGATTCATATATTCTAACAGATATTAGAAGGATCCGTGGTCGGGACAGCCAACCGTGAGGTAGCCTTCCAATATGTTTCTTTGTAGACAAGGATCTTGTAGATGGTATAGGACAAGATCCTTGTCTACAAAGAAACATATTGGAAGGCTACCTCACGGTTGGCTGTCCCGACCACGGATCCTTCTAATATCTGTTAGAATATATGAATCAGTCTATTCGTTAATAATATCATATATTTTATATTTTTTATCAAATGTAGTCTCATCTTAATATTTTAACAATTGGAAATTTGAAGGTTTATGTATAAATAGAATATTTATGAATATTTATTAATAGCACACTTCAAATGCACTTTCACTTCAATATTGCATAACTTTGATATCCAGTCTATAGTATTAATTTGGCTTATATAGTTCTCTCCACATTGATTGTAGGAACAAATGCAGCTAAAAAACGCATGAGTTGCAAAAAAACGCATCAAAACCGCATGCTCAAAAAACGCATGTATATATAAAAAACGCATGCAGACTATTTGGAAGGAGAGACCCAATAACTCCTAGTTGGCGTTTTCAATTGAATAACTTCTATATGCAACATATACTATCGATTATATGTAGACAAATATATATATAATGATGTGGAAAACTACATGAGTATTCAAAGAGTTGTTTATCAAGTGCATGCACAAAAATCACATGTTTTGCATTGGAGCAGGAAAAATCCAGTGATCCATATTTTGGTGCTATCTAAGATATAAAAGGTGGAGGCTCACAGGTGATGCGGCACCACTGATGAAGGGAAGGAGAATTCCCGAAACGCGTATGGGCCGGATCGCATACCTGTAATTAAAGCACCTCCACGTCCACAAGCATGGCCATGCTGTAAATTGAATTGAAGGACTTCAACAACTAGGAACATATTGGAGACTTACTGTGTCCTCCCCGCTGTGCTTGGGCGAAATCCCGCTTGGAAATCTCGTGAGACATCGGGTAAGTCAGCTGCAGCTGAACGAAGCTTGACGCCGGCAGTACCCCGCGTCGCCCGACTCACGCTGGAAACAACCCGTCCACCACGAGGGAGGTAAGAAGCACTGTATCTATTAGCTGCTATACCCACAGTGATTACGGGACTTTGCAACATTATACAGCTAACTGGTGCATATCAATCAGCACCTAAGGTCTTATACAGGAGTTCACTTAAAGCAGTCGGCCAGAGACTGGAAGAGGATACTCTCTCCTCATATTGGAGCCATAATATCAGCACATACTACAGGTACATTATCCATGCAATAGACTTGTGACCATAGATCTCCTGGATAGGAGAATGCAAGATATCTTACCATATTAATGGACTTTTATATGATACCTTGGTCTACATACTATCAATTGGACTTCATCATACTGTGCAATTATTCATCCGCGGTATCTATTGAAGTGTAATCAATCCAAGCCCATTGTTTTTCAGATATTTTATTGTATTTTAATTTATTGTGTGACTATTTTATTTTTCATCACGTGTTCATCTATTGGATTTAATTAAATTTTATGTATTGGATGATACAAATGCAGTGTGCTCGCCCATTATTTTAGTTTACCCATATTACCTTCTGAGGGTGGGTGTCCCTCACATTTGGGCTAGCAGCACCTGTTCCACATTTCCGCCTTGAGTGAGCCACCATCTCATTGCTTGTATAAAATAAATAAAAATTAAACAATATTAATTGGAGTGAGGTCCCATAGCACAGAATCAGGCTTCAAGTCACCCACCAATGGAGAAGGTCACTTACTATTATTTTGACCACAGCACCCAGACAAAGGAGAGAGGTCCCACAGCAGAGAACCAGGCATCATATCACCCACCACAGGAGTAGGCCACCATTTAGTTACTTTGACCCCTACACCCAGACGGAGGAGAGAGGTTACACAGCAGAGAATCAGGCATTTAGATCACCCACCACATGAGTAGGCCACCATTGAATCAGACCCCGGCAACCATGTCAGATGGCACAAGCATAAGCTTTATATCAATCAGCACAGGAGAAGGCGACTTTGACAGACTTTGACCCCTACACCCGGACGGAGGAGAGAGGTTTCAAAGCAGAGAATCAGGCATTTAGATCACCCACCACAGGAGTAGGCCCCAATTTAATGGGACCCCGGCAACCATGTCAGATGGCACAACCATCAGCTTCATATCAATCAGCACAGGAGAAGGCGACTTTGAAAGACTTTGACCCCTACACCCAGACGGAGGAGAGAGGTTTCACAGCAGAGAATCAGGCATTTAGATCACCCACCACAGGAGTAGGCCCCCGTTGAATCAGACCCTGGCAACCATGTCAGATGGCACAACCATCAGCTTTATATCAATCAGCACAGGAGAAGGCGACTTTGAAAGACTTTGACCCCTACACCCAGATGGAGGAGAGAGGTTTCACAGCAGAGAATCAGGCATCATATCAACCACCACAGGAGAAGCCACCATTTAGTTACTTTGACCCCTGCACCCAGGAAGAGGAGAGAGGCACCACAGCACATATTCTGGCATCATATCAGCCACCACAGGAGAAGCCACCATTGAGTTACTTTGACCCCCGCACCCAGGAAGAGGAGAGAGGCACCACAGCACATATTCTGGCATCATATCAGCCACCACAGGAGAAGCCACCATTGAGTTACTTTGACCCCCGCACCCAGGAAGAGGAGAGAGGCACCACAGCACATATTCTGGCATCATATCAGCCACCACAGGAGAAGCCACCATTGAGTTACTTTGACCCCTGCACCCAGGAAGAGGAGAGAGGCCCCACAGCACATATTCTGGCATCATATCAGCCACCACAGGAGAAGCCACCATTTAGTTACTTTGACCCCTTCACCCAAACAGAGGAGAGAGGTTCCACATCAGAGAATCAGGCATCATATCAACCACCACAGGAGTAGGCCCCAATTTAATGGGACCCCGGCAACCATGTCAGATGGCACAACCATCAGCTTCTATCAATCAGCACAGGAGAAGGCGACTTTGAAAGACTTTGACCCCTACACCCAGACGGAGGAGAGAGGTTTCACAGCAGAGAATCAGGCATTTAGATCACCCACCACAGGAGTAGGCCCCCATTGAATCAGACCCTGGCAACCATGTCAGATGGCACAACCATCAGCTTTATATCAATCAGCACAGGAGAAGGCGACTTTGAAAGACTTTGACCCCTACACCCAGATGGAGGAGAGAGGTTTCACAGCAGAGAATCAGGCATCATATCAACCACCACAGGAGAAGCCACCATTTAGTTACTTTGACCCCTGCACCCAGGAAGAGGAGAGAGGCACCACAGCACATATTCTGGCATCATATCAGCCACCACAGGAGAAGCCACCATTGAGTTACTTTGACCCCCGCACCCAGGAAGAGGAGAGAGGCACCACAGCACATATTCTGGCATCATATCAGCCACCACAGGAGAAGCCACCATTGAGTTACTTTGACCCCCGCACCCAGGAAGAGGAGAGAGGCACCACAGCACATATTCTGGCATCATATCAGCCACCACAGGAGAAGCCACCATTGAGTTACTTTGACCCCTGCACCCAGGAAGAGGAGAGAGGCCCCACAGCACATATTCTGGCATCATATCAGCCACCACAGGAGAAGCCACCATTTAGTTACTTTGACCCCTTCACCCAAACAGAGGAGAGAGGTTCCACATCAGAGAATCAGGCATCATATCAACCACCACAGGAGTAGGCCCCAATTTAATGGGACCCCGGCAACCATGTCAGATGGCACAACCATCAGCTTCATATCAATCAGCACAGGAGAAGGCGACTTTGAAAGACTTTGACCCCTACACCCAGACGGAGGAGAGAGGTTTCACAGCAGAGAATCAGGCATTTAGATCACCCACCACAGGAGTAGGCCCCCATTGAATCAGACCCTGGCAACCATGTCAGATGGCACAACCATCAGCTTTATATCAATCAGCACAGGAGAAGGCGACTTTGAAAGACTTTGACCCCTACACCCAGATGGAGGAGAGAGGTTTCACAGCAGAGAATCAGGCATCATATCAACCACCACAGGAGAAGCCACCATTTAGTTACTTTGACCCCTGCACCCAGGAAGAGGAGAGAGGCACCACAGCACATATTCTGGCATCATATCAGCCACCACAGGAGAAGCCACCATTGAGTTACTTTGACCCCCGCACCCAGGAAGAGGAGAGAGGCACCACAGCACATATTCTGGCATCATATCAGCCACCACAGGAGAAGCCACCATTGAGTTACTTTGACCCCCGCACCCAGGAAGAGGAGAGAGGCACCACAGCACATATTCTGGCATCATATCAGCCACCACAGGAGAAGCCACCATTGAGTTACTTTGACCCCTGCACCCAGGAAGAGGAGAGAGGCCCCACAGCACATATTCTGGCATCATATCAGCCACCACAGGAGAAGCCACCATTTAGTTACTTTGACCCCTTCACCCAAACAGAGGAGAGAGGTTCCACATCAGAGAATCAGGCATCATATCAACCACCACAGGAGTAGGCCCCAATTTAATGGGACCCCGGCAACCATGTCAGATGGCACAACCATCAGCTTCATATCAATCAGCACAGGAGAAGGCGACTTTGAAAGACTTTGACCCCTACACCCAGACGGAGGAGAGAGGTTTCACAGCAGAGAATCAGGCATTTAGATCACCCACCACAGGAGTGGGCCCCCATTGAATCAGACCCTGGCAACCATGTCAGATGGCACAACCATCAGCTTTATATCAATCAGCACAGGAGAAGGCGACTTTGAAAGACTTTGACCCCTACACCCAGATGGAGAAGAGAGGTTTCACAGCAGAGAATCAGGCATCATATCAACCACCACAGGAGAAGCCACCATTTAGTTACTTTGACCCCTGCACCAAAGAAGAGGAGAGAGGCACCACAGCACATATTCTGGCATCATATCAGCCACCACAGGAGAAGCCACCATTGAGTTACTTTGACCCCTGCACCCAGGAAGAGGAGAGAGGCCCCACAGCACATATTCTGGCATCATATCAGCCACCACAGGAGAAGCCACCATTGAGTTACTTTGACCCCCGCACCCAGGAAGAGGAGAGAGGCACCACAGCACATATTCAGGCATCATATCACACACCACAGGAGAAGGCCTCTTTCAGTGATTTAGGCCTTTGGACCCAGACAGAGGAGAGAGGCACCACAGCACATATTCTGGCATCATATCAGCCACCACAGGAGAAGCCACCATTGAGTTACTTTGACCCCTGCACCCAGGAAGAGGAGAGAGGCCCCACAGCACATATTCTGGCATCATATCAGCCACCACAGGAGAAGCCACCATTTAGTTACTTTGACCCCTGCACCCAGGAAGAGGAGAGAGGCACCACAGCACATATTCTGGCATCATATCAGCCACCACAGGAGAAGCCACCATTGAGTTACTTTGACCCCTGCACCCAGGAAGAGGAGAGAGGCCCCACAGCACATATTCTGGCATCATATCAGCCACCACAGGAGAAGCCACCATTGAGTTACTTTGACCCCCGCACCCAGGAAGAGGAGAGAGGCCCCACAGCACATATTCTGGCATCATATCAGCCACCACAGGAGTAGGCCACAATTTAGTTTATTTGACCCCTGCACCCAGGAAGAGGAGAGAGGCCCCACAGCACATATTCTGGCATCATATCACACACCACAGGAGAAGGCCTCTTTCAGTGATTTAGGCCTTTGGACCCAGACAGAGGAGAGAGGTCAGAGATTAGCTTCATATCCCCCAGCACAGCAGAAGACCGCTTTATTTGACTTAGGCCTCAGCACCCAGACAGAAGACAGAGGTAGCATGGCAGAGGTTATGGCTTCATGTCACCCGTTAGTTTAACCGGCCACTTTCATCTGGTTAGGCCCCGGCGCCCAGACAGAGAAGAGTTTCATTCAACTGTGGGTTTCATAAAATTTGTATCAAATAAAGAAGTGGCCCGTAGCACAACAAGACATGTTTTAGGCAGTTAATAAGGACTACTCTGCACAAGGGAGGGACAGGTCCTGTGGGATCCATGCCTGGTTCATCTTTATGAAGGTCAGCTTGTCCACGTTGGCTGTGGACAGGCGGCTGCGCTTGTCAGTAATGACGCCCCCTGCCGTGCTGAATACGCGTTCAGATAAAACGCTGGCCGCCGGGCAGGAAAGCACCTCCAAGGCATAACATGCTAACTCTGGCCACGTGGACAATTCGAAACCCAGTAGTTGAATGGGGCCGAACCATCCGTCAGGATGTGGAGGGGTGTGCAGACATACTGTTCAACCATGTTAGTGAAATGCTGCCTCCTGCTAACACGTTCCGTATCAGGTGTCGGTGCAGATAGCTGTGGCGTGGAGACAAAACTTTTCCACATTTCTGCCATGCTAACCCTGCCCTCAGATGAGCTGGCCGTGACACAGCTGCGTTGGCGACCTCTTGCCACTCCTCTGCCTTCACCTTCCACCTGTTCCCCTGTGACATGTGGGAATGCTCTCAAGAGCGCCTCTATCAGCGTGCGCTTGTACTCGCGCATCTTACGGTCGCGCTCCAGTTCAGGAATTAAAGTGGGCACATTGTCTTTATACCGGGGATCCAGCAGGGTGGCCACCCAGTAGTCTGCACACGTTAAAACGTGGGCAACTCTGCTGTCGTTGCGCAGGCATTGGAGCATATATTCGCTCATGTGGGCCAGGCTACCCATGGGTAAGGACAAGCTGTCCTCTGTGGGAGGCGTATCGTCATCGTCCACCGTATCCCCCCAGCCACGCACCAGTGATGGGCCTGGGCTGCCACCCCGCTGTGAACTTGCGTCATCCTCGTCCCCCTCCACCTCCTCCTCCTCATCCTCCTCGTCCTCCAGTACAGTGCCTTGGCTGGCGAATTGTGAACCTGTCCTCTGCTGCTTAAACAAACCTCCCTCTGAGCCACTTCGAACAGACTGGCCCGAAAGTGTTAGAAACGAGCCCTCATCCTCCTCCACCTGGGCCACCTCCTCTAACATCATTGCCCTAAGTGTTTTCTCAAGGAGACATAGAAGTGGTATTGTAACGCTGATAACAGTGTCATCGCCACTGGCCATGTTGGTGGAGTACTCGAAACAGCGCAGCAGGGCACACAGGTCTCGCATGGAGGCCCAATCATTGGTGGTGAAGTGGTGCTGTTCGGCAGTACGACTGACGCGAGCGTGCTGCAGCTGAAACTCCACTATGGCCTGCTGCTGCTCGCACAGTCTCTCCAGCATGTGCAAGGTGGAGTTCCACCGGGTGGGCACGTCGCATATGAGGCGGTGAGCGGGAAGGCCGAAGTTCCGCTGTAGCGCAGACAGGCGAGCAGCGGCAGGATGTGAACGGCGGAAGCGCGCACAGACGGCCCGCACTTTATGCAGCAGCTCTGACATGTTGGGGGTAGTGGTGAATGAACCTCTGCACCACCAAGTTCAGCACATGCGCCAGGCAAGGGATGTGCGTCAAACCGGCTAGTCCCAGAGCTGCCACGAGATCTTCGCCCATTATCGCATACCACCAGGCCTGGCTTGAGGCCCACCGGCAGAAACCACTCGTCGGTCTGTTGTTCAATACCCCGCCACAACTCCTGTGCGGTGTGGGGCCTGTCCCCCAAACATATGAGTTTCAGAATGGCCTGCTGACGTTTACCCCGGGCTGTGCTGAAGTTGGTGGTGAAGGTGTGTGGCTGACCGGATGAGCTGGTGGAAGCAGTGGAGGAGGAAGCCGAGTAGGAGGAGGAGGCGACAGGAGCAGAGAATGATGCCCTGCGATCCTAGGGGGCGGAAGGACGTGCGCAAGGAACTGTCCGCCGGGGGCCCAGCCGCCACTACATTCATCCAGTGTGCAGTTAGTGAGATATAGCGTCCCTGGCCGTGCTTACTGGTCCACGTATCTGTGTTAGGTGGACCTTGCCACAAATGGCGTTGCGCAGTGCACACTTGATTTTATCGGACACTTGCATGTGCAGGGAAGGCACGGCTGTCTTGGAGAAGTAGTGGCGGGCTGGGAAACACATACTGCGGGACAGCCATGGCCATCAGCTGTTTGAAGCTGTCTGTGTCCACCAGCTGGAATGACAGCATTTCAAAGGCCAGACAGTTTAGAAATGCTGGCGTTCAGGCCAAGGGCTCGAGGGTGACTCGGGGGGAATTTGCGCTTCCTCTCTAAGGTTTGAGATATTGAGAGCTGAACGCTGCTGTGTGATATAGTGGAGTCGCTAGTTGACGGTGGCGGGTGGTGGGTGTGTCGGTGGCACATCCTCTGTTTGCTGCTCGGCAGGGTGGCAAACATCCTCTCGAGGCGGGAAGCCGAGGCAGCAGCGGTAGAGGGAGCAGGGATGCCTCAGCGAGTGCCTGGTTTTTAAGGTGTGTACCCCACTGCAGTTCATGCTTTGCATGTAGATGCCTGGTCATGCAGGTTTGTGCTGAGGTTCAGAACGTTAATGCCTCGCCTCAGGCTCTGATGGCAGAGCGTTGCAAGTCTCTCGGGTCTTGTGTCGGTAGGACATTGGTTTAAAGAAGTGCCATGCAGGGAACTCTTTGAAGCTCCTTTGTGGGGCTGGGTCCCTGTTGGCGATGTTCCAGTAGCAGGCGAACTCTGGGGGCGGCGGCTCGTCTGCTTTGGCCCCCTGCTCCCTCTTTGGCTTCGCTGTTGTCTCGGTCTCACCACTACCTCTTCCTCTGAACTGTGAAAGTCATCGCCACGACCTTCAGTCCATGTGGGGTCTAAGACCTCATCGTCCTCTGCATCGTCTTCCACCCAGTCTCCCTCCCTGACCTCCTCCTGTTCAGTCTGCACACTGCAAAAAGACGCGGCAGTGGGCACCTGTGTTTCGTCATCATCAGAGAGGCGGTGACTCTGCTGTGGTGGTATTCCCATGTCCTCTTCATCTGGAGACATAAGTGGTTGTGCGTCAGTGCATGGTATGTCTTCCTCCACTGGGGAAGGGCTAGGTGGACGCCCCTGGGAAACCCTGGAAGCAGAGTCTTCAAACAGAAGAAGAGACTGCTGCATAACTTGTGGCTCAGACCGTTACCCTGATATGCATGGGGGTTGGATGTGACAGACTGATGGGCTTGGTTTTCAGGTGCCACCTGTGCGCTTTCCGCAGAAGACTGGGGTGTAAGACCATGTGGTGAACGTGCTGGAAGCACTGTCGGCCACCCAATCGATTAATGCCTGTACCTGCTCAGGCCTTTACCATCCTAAGAGCGGCATTGTGCCCCACGAGATATTGCGGTACATTCTGCGGCTAGTTGAGTGGAGTTCGTTCCCTACTTGTGCGCCTTGGGGCCGAACGGCCACGTCCTCTACCAGCAACAGAGGCTCCACGGACACCACCACGACCGCGTCCTCGTCCCTTAATAGTATTTTTCTTCATTTGTTGCGATTTCAACTCGCACCCACAATGAAATATATTATTTTTTATAAGCAAAATCCCCTCACTGGAATACTTTCAGTCTTTTGACTGTATGGATTACAGATGGAATGACTGTAATATGTGAGTACCGCTTTCTTTGACAGATTCTAGTATGGGTACATATATGTTTTCCCAACCCCAGCACATTAGTTTGCTAATTCCAGATGTATGAAACGCAGGCCTAACTGTATCTAGTATATTGAACGCCAGATAAACTAACTTGGCCTTTTTTAAATAAAAAAAAATTCCCTCACTGGAATACTTTCAGTCTTTTGACTGTATGGATTACAGATGGAATGACTGTTATATGTGAGTACCGCTTTCTTTGACAGATTCTAGTATGGGTACATATATGTTTTCCCAACCCCAGCACATTAGTTTGCTAATTCCAGATGTATGAAACGCAGGGCCTAACTGTATCTAGTATATTGAACGCCAGATAAACTAACTTGGCCTTTTTTAAATAAAAAAAAATTCCCTCACTGGAATACTTTCAGTCTTTTGACTGTATGGATTACAGATGGAATGACTGTTATATGTGAGTACCGCTTTCTTTGACAGATTCTAGTATGGGTACATATATGTTTTCCCAACCCCAGCACATTAGTTTGCTAATTCCAGATGTATGAAACGCAGGCCTAACTGTATCTAGTATATTGAACGCCAGATAAACTAACTTGGCCTTTTTAAATAAAAAAAAAATCCCTCACTGGAATACTTTCAGTCTTTTGACTGTATGGATTACAGATGGAATGACAGTTATATGTGAGTACCGCTTTCTTTGACAGATTCTAGTATGGGTACATATATGTTTTCCCAACCCCAGCAAATTAGTTTGCTAATTCCAGATGTATGAAACGCAGGCCTAACTGTATCTAGTATATTGAACGCCAGATAAACTAACTTGGCCTTTTTTAAATAAAAAAAAATTCCCTCACTGGAATACTTTCAGTCTTTTGACTGTATGGATTACAGATGGAATGACTGTTAATATGTGAGTACCCCGCTTTCTTTGACAGATTCTAGTATGGGTACATATATGTTTTCCCAACCCCAGCACATTAGTTTGCTAATTCCAGATGTATGAAACGCAGGCCTAACTGTATCTAGTATATTGAACGCCAGATAAACTAACTTGGCCTTTTTTAAATAAAAAAAATTCCCCTCACTGGAATACTTTCAGTCTTTTGACTGTATGGATTACAGATGGAATGACTGTTATATGTGAGTACCGCTTTCTTTGACAGATTCTAGTATGGGTACATATATGTTTTCCCCAACCCCAGAAAATTAGTTTGCTAATTCCAGATGTATGAAACGCAGGCCTAACTGTATCTAGTATATTGAACGCCAGATAAACTAACTTGGCCTTTTTTTAAATAAAAAAAAATTCCCTCACTGGAATACTTTCAGTCTTTTGACTGTATGGATTACAGATGGAATGACTGTATAAGGTGAGTACCGCTTTCTTTGACAGATTCTAGTATGGGTACATATATGTTTTCCCAACCCCAGCACATTAGTTTGCTAATTCCAGATGTATGAAACGCAGGCCTAACTGTATCTAGTATATTGAACGCCAGATAAACTAACTTGGCCTTTTTTAAAATAAAAAAAATCCCTCACTGGAATACTTTCAGTCTTTTGACTGTATGGATTACAGATGGAATGACTGTTATATGTGAGTCCCGCTTTCTTTGACAGATTCTAGTATGGGTACATATATGTTTTCCCAACCCCAGCACATTAGTTTGCTAATTCCAGATGTATGAAACGCAGGCCTAACTGTATCTAGTATATTGAACGCCAGATAAACTAACATTGGCCTTTTTTTAAATAAAAAAAAAATTCCGCTCAATGGAATACTTTCAGTCTTTTGACTGTATGGATTACAGATGGAATGACTGTTATATGTGAGTACCGCTTTCTTTGACAGATTCTAGAATAGGTACATATATGTTTTCCCATCCCAGCACATTAGTTTGCTAATTCCAGATGTATGAAAACGCAGGCCTAACTGTATCTAGTATATTGAACGCCAGATAAACTAACTTGGCCTTTTTTAAATAAAAAAAAATTCCCTCACTGGAATACTTTCAGTCTTTTGACTGTATGGATTACAGATGGAATGACTGTTGTATGTGAGTACCCGCTTTCTTGACAGATTCTAGTATGGGTACATATATGTTTTCCCACCCCCCAGCACATTAGTTTGCTAATTCCAGATGTATGAAACGCAAGGCCTAACTGTAGTCTAGTATATTGAACGCCAGATAAACTAACTTGGCCTTTTTTAAATAAAAAAAATCCCTCACTGGAATACTTTCAGTCTTTTGACTGTATGGATTACAGATGGAATGACTGTTATATGTGAGTACCGCTTTCTTTGACAGATTCTAGTATGGGTACATATATGTATTCCCAACCCCAGCAAATTAGTTTGCTAATTCCAGATGTATAAGCTGCAGGGCCTAACTGTATCTAGTATATTGAACGCCAGATAAACTAACTTGGCCTTTTTATTTAAAAAAATCCCCTCACTGGAATACTTTCAGTTCTTTTGACTGTATGGATTACAGATGGAATGACTGTTATATGTGAGTACCGCTTTCTTTGACAGATTCTAGTATGGGTACATATATGTTTTCCCAACACCAGCACAGTAGTTTGCTAATTCCAGATGTATGAAACGCAGGCCTAACTGTATCTAGTATATTAAACGCCAGATAAACTAACTTGGCCTTTTTAAATAAAAAAAAATTCCCTCACTGGAATACTTTCAGTCTTTTGACTGTATGGATTACAGATGGAATGACTGTTATATGTGAGTACCGCTTTCTTTGACAGATTCTAGTATGGGTACATATATGTTTTCCCAACCCCAGCACATTAGTTTGCTAATTCCAGATGTATGAAACGCAGGCCTAACTGTATCTAGTATATTGACGCCAGATAAACTAACTTGGCCTTTTTTAAATAAAAAAAAATTCCCTCACTGGAATACTTTCAGTCTTTTGACTGTATGGATTACAGATGGAATGACTGATATATGTGAGTACCGCTTTCTTTGACAGATTCTAGTATGGGTACATATATGTTTTCCCAACCCCAGCACAGTAGTTTGCTAATTCCAGATGTATGAAACGCAGGCCTAACTGTATCTAGTATATTGAACCCAGATAAACTACTTGGCCTTTTTAAAATAAAAAAAATCCCTCACTGGAATACTTTCAGTCTTTTGACTGTATGGATTACAGATGGAATTGACTGTTATATGTGAGTACCGCTTCTTTGACAGATTCTAGTATGGGTACATATATGTTTTCCCAACCCAGCACATTAGTTTGCTAATTCCAGATGTATGAAACGCAGGCCTAACTGTATCTAGTATATTGAACGCCAGATAAACTAACTTGGCCTTTTTTAAATAAAAAAAATTCCCTCACTGAATACTTTCAGTCTTTTGACTGTATGGATTACAGATGGAATGACTGTTATATGTGAGTACCCCGCTTTCTTTGACAGATTCTAGTATGGGTACATATATGTTTTCCCAACCCCAGCACATTAGTTTGCTAATTCCCAGATGTATGAAACGCAGGCCTAACTGTATCTAGTATATTGAACGCCAGATAAACTAACTTGGCCTTTTTAAATAAAAGAAAATTCTCCCTCTACACTGGAATACTTTCAGTCTTTTGACTGTATGGATTACAGATGGAATGACTGTTATATGTGGAGTACCGCTTTCTTTGACAGATTCTAGTATGGGTACATATATGTTTTCCCAACCCCAGCACCATTAGTTTGCTAATTCCAGATGTATGAAACGCAGGCCTACTGTATCTAGTATATTGAACGCCGATAAACTACTTGGCCTTTTTTTAATAAAAAAAATTCCCTCACTGGAATACTTTCAGTCTTTTGACTGTATGGATTACAGATGGAATGACTGTATATGTGAGTACCGCTTTTCTTTGACAGATTCTAGTATGGGACATATATGTTTTCCAACCCCAGCACATTAGTTTGCTAATTCCAGATGTATGGAAAACGCAGGCCTAACTGTATCTAGTATATTGAACGCCAGATAAACTAACTTGGCCTTTTTTAAATAAAAAAAATTCCCTCACTGGAAATACTTTCAGTCTTTTGACTGTATGGATTACAGATGGAATGACTGTTATATGTGAGTACCGCTTTCTTTGACAGATTCTAGTATGGGTACATATATGTTTTCCCAACCCCAGCACATTAGTTTGCTAATTCCAGATGTATGAAACGCAGGCCTAACTGTATCAGTATATTGAACGCCAGATAAACTAACTTGGCCTTTTTTAAATAAAAAAAAAATCCCTCACTGGAATACTTTCAGTCTTTTGACTGTATGGATTACAGATGGAAGACTGTTATATGTGAGTACCCCGCTTTCTTTGACAGATTCTAGTATGGGTACATATAAATATTTTTTCCCAACCCAGCACATAGTTTGCTAATTCCAGATGTATGAAACGCAGGCCTAACTGTATCTAGTATATTGAACGCCAGATAAACTAACCTTGGCCCCTTTTTTAAATAAAAAAAATTCCCTCACTGGAATACTTTCAGTCTTTTGACTGTATGGATTACAGATGGAATGACTGTTATATGTGAGTACCGCTTTCTTTGACAGATTCTAGTATGGGTACATATATGTTTTCCCAACCCCAGCACATTAGTTTGCTAATTCCAGATGTCATGATAAACGCAGGCCTAACGTGTATCGAGGTATATTGTACGCCAGATAAACTAACTTGGCCTTTATTTAAATAGAACAAAATCCCTCTGCACTGGAATACATTTAGTCTTTTGATCTGTATGGATTACAGATGAAATAGACTGCTATATGTGAGTACCCGCTTTCTTTGACAGATCTAGTATGGGTACATATATGTTTTCCCAACCCCAGCACATTAGTTTGCTATTCCAGATGTATGAAAGCTAGCCTAACTGTGATCGTAGTATATTGAAGCCGCCAGATAAACTAATCTTGGCCTTTTTTAAATAAAAAAAATCCCCTCACTGGAATACTTTCAGTCTTTTGACTGTATGGATTACAGATGGATTGACTGTTATATGTGAGTATCCGCCTTTGCTTTGACAGATTTCTAGTATGGGTACTCTATATGATTTTCCCAACCCTAGCACATTAGTTGTGCTTATTCCAGATGTATGAAACGCAGGCCTAAACTGTATCTAGTATATTGAACGCCAGATAAAACTAACTTGGCCTTTTTTAAATAAAAAAAATCCCCTCACTGGTAATACTTTCAGTTCTTTTGACTGTATGGATTACAGATGGAATGACTGTTATATGTGAGTACCGCTTTCTTTGACAGATTCTAGTTATGGGTACATATATGTTTTCCCAACCCCAGCACATTAGTTTGCTAATTCCAGATGTATGAAAACGCAGGCCTAACTGTATCTAGTATATTGAACGCCAGATAAACTAACTTGGCCTTTTTAAATAAAAAAAATCTCCCTCACTGGAATACTTTCAGTCTTTTTGACTGTATGGATTACAGATGAATGACTGTTATATGTGAGTATCCGCTTTCTTTGACAGATTTCTAGTATGGGTACATTATATGTTTTCACCAACCCCAGCACATTAGTTTGCTAATTCCAGATGTATGAAACGCAGGCCTAACTGTACTAGTATTATTGAACGCCAGATAAACTAACTTGGCCTTTTTTAAAATAAAAGAAAAATTCCCTCACTGGAATACTTTCAGTCTTTTGACTGTATG
>NW_024400316.1:0-37293 GCF_905171765.1 Bufo bufo
TCTGGTGTCACATTCCATTCCATTTAAAGAAAAAACATTTTTTTACTGAATAAATAGCAGTCAGTTACACACATGTTTGTGTGTTTAAGGCCCAGTGCAGTGAATAGCGTCACTTCAGCGCAACTCATATCTTGTGTCACAGTAGCTTGCACGCATAGTACAACTTAACTAATCTAAAATAAAATGACAGGCAGAGGCAGGCCACCCCGCAGGGGCCGTCGTGGTCGTGGTGTTGTGATTCCCTTTGGCCCTAGACTAATGCTCAGTGTTCAGAGGCCACGTACCCTGAACTCGAAAAGTTCTGAGGACATAGTTGACTGGCTAACACAGGACACCCAATCTTCTACAGCTTCCGCTCGGAACCTTGACGCACCATCCTCCTCCAGCTCAGCTTTGGGCACCTCTCAAGTTACCACTCGCCCGCCTGCCGCCACCACCAACACTAGCACCACAGCCGCTTCACTTGATCTGTCAGAGGAGTTATTTACACATTAGTTGGAAGAAATGAGTGATGCGCAACCATTATTGCCAGAGGATGTAGATAACAGGGATATGTCTCAGTCAGGCAGCATTACACACATGGACGTATGGTGTGATGATGATGATGATGTTGTACCCGCTGCTGCTTCGGTTGATGATGACGATGTGTCCGTGGATGTCACGTGGGTGCCCGCTCGAAGAGAAGAAGAACAGGGGGAAAGTTCTGATGGGGAGACAGAGAGGAGGAGGAGACGAGTTGGAAGCAGGGGGAGGTCGTCGCAAGGAGCTAGTGGCACAGTCAGACAGCATGCATCGGCACACGGGTTCAGCCAGACAGCACACCAATCAACGCGTGCTGTTGCCACCACCAGAATGCCGTCATTGCAGAGCTCAGCAGTGTGGCATTTTTTTTTGTGTGTCTGCCTCTGACAACAGCGATGCCATTTGCAACCTGTGCCAAAAGAAACTGAGTTGTAGGAAGTCCATAGGCGTGCGCACGGGGTGTGCCGGGTGTGCCTGGGCACACCCTAATCAAGCCGACTTGAGGTTTACAATGTGCGGCACTGCAGGCAGCAGAGCAATACAGCTGATGCCTGAAATCTCCAATAACGGAGCTCTGTACATTACAGAGCTCTGTTATAAGGGAGGAGGCTGCTGATTGGCCAGTATCAGCTGGCTGCCCTGCTATTGGCTGATCCTCTCACACCCCCTTCTCTCGGGAGCTGAACACAGCAGCAGTAACTTCCTTTTCAGTTATTATGAAGACAGGAAGTGCGCCGCCCCTGCTGCTGATGAAGTGCCAGGGACAGCAGAGGAATAGAGCCATCCCCATGTGACCAGGTGAAGTGCCCATGTGAAGTGTCCTGCAGGCTTCTATCTACTGCTGGGTGGGAGCTCCATGTGGAGCTTTATGAATTGAAAAACTAATAGCCAAGACAGAGGCTAAAAAAACCCTGCTTCTGACCCTTATGTTAAAACATAACTTTCATTTGACTGCTTTAACACCTAATGGAAAAAAATCATTTTAAAAAGCTGCTGTTTCTCTCTAGATGACCTTATAGTAGTGGTAATAGAGTCTCAGAGGTCTATAAAAGCAGCTACACTATTTTTACAGACCTTTGAGACTCTATTAACACTACTATTAACATAAGGTCATCTAGAGAAAAAGCATTTTTTTTTATTCTTTTTTTTTTTTTTTTCGTTTAGGTGTTAGAGCAATCTAATGAAAGTTATGTTTTAACACCTAAAGGAATTTTTTTTTTTAAACCTACTGTTTCTTTAGATGATCTTATGTTGATAGTAGTGTTAATAGAGTCTCAAAGGTTTGCAAAAATAGTGTAGCTGCTTTTATAGACCCTTGAGACTCTACTATGAACATAAGGTCATCTAGAGAAACAGCAGCTATTTAAAATATTTTTTTTTCCTTTAGGTATTAGAGCAATCAAATGAAAGTTATGTTTTAACATAAGGGTCAGAAACAGGGTTTTGTTTAGCCTCTTGGTTATTAGTTTTTCTATGCAAGTTCTCTGGATCAATGAGATTTTTTCCCCCGTATGGTTTATATATGGAGAGCAATGTCCAGTGATAACAGAGAGGACAATGCTGTATATTGTACGGGATGGTGCAAGGGTTATACTGTATTGTATGGGATGGCGCAGTGGTTTTTATGCTCTTTGATGTGACAATTATCTTAAGTTTTCCTATCACCCACCTTTGATGGCGCTGTGCCCAGCTCTGAGCCGATCCCGCTCAGCAGCTGACAAGGCTTAGAGAGAACACTGGTTCTGTCACCCCCGTGCTGCACTTTTTCGCCCCATAAGATGCATTTTTTCCCCCAAAAGTGGGGGGGAAATGCCCCTGCGTCTTATGGGGCGAATACTAATCAAGTTATTAGTACCAGAGGGCCAGGAAGCGCTATACTCACCTCTTCCTGGTCCTCATGCGCTCCACTGTGAAGGCTGCGAACAGTGTGAGGCCGCGCTGTGACCTCACACTGTGCGTGCCCACACAGCATACTGTACAAGAGGATTACCGAGCGCGAGCGGTGAGGAGCTGCAGCGTCCGGACCAGGAAAGTGTTTTTTTTTTTATTTTATATGGGGCACGGGGGATTGATATGAGGCACTGGGGCTCTTATCTGAGGTCTGATTGGGGGTCATTCACATTGGGGTCTGATCTGAGGTCTTATTGGGGTCTTATTGACATTGGGGGTCTGATTGGTGGTCTGACCTGAGGTGTAATAAATTTTTTTTTTCTTATTGTCCCTCTCTAAAACCTTATAGGGCGAATAGAGCGTCTTATAGGGCGAAAAATACGGTAAGTTTAAAAATGATTTCTTCTCCCTTCATTATATTGATAGTGCAGGTCTGTATGTATACAGAGTGTATTTGTGTATATATATGTGTGTGTGTGTGTATGTGTATATAATATATATATATACATACACAGGTGCGTGCGCTGCGTCTGTGTTTGTGCTTTAGGGTGCACACCCTAATGCAATAGGCTGCGCACGCCTATGGGGAAGTCCAACACCCACCTAGGTACAACTGCTTTGTGAAGGCACATGATCGCACATCACAAACGCCTATGGGATCAACACATGATGACGAGTACAAGCAGCACACTAACTCAAAGCCGCCATCCTCCTCCTGGTCCAGCATCTTCAGCCATGTCAACCACTGCTGTCCTCCTTGCCCCCTCTCAAGCATCCGCCACTCCGTCTCTCGCCTTGAGCAGTTCCTGCTCATTTGCCCACAGTCAGGTGTCTGTCAAGGACATGTTTGAGCGTAAGAAGCCAATGTCACAAAGTCACCCCCTTGCCCGGCGTCTGACAGCTGGCTTGTCTGAACTCTTAGCCCGCCAGCTTTTACCATACAAGCTGGTGGAGTCTGAGGCGTTCCAAAAATTTTTAGCTATTGGGACACCGCAGTGGAAGGTACCCGGCTGAAATTTCTTTGCACAAAAGGCAATCCCCAACCTGTACTCGATTGTGCAAAAGGAAGTAATGGCATGTCTGGCACACAGTGTTGGGGCAAGGGTCCATCTGACCACTGATACCTGGTCTGCAAAGCACGGTCAGGGCAGGTATATCACCTAAACTGCACATTGGGTAAACCTGCTGACGGCTGCCAAACATGGAATGCGTGGCTCTGCAGAGGAGTTGGTGACACCGCCACGACTTGCAGGCAGGCCTGCTGCCACCTCCTCTACTCCTCCTACTCCATCCTCTACTATGACCTCCTCGGCTGAGTCCTCTTCTGCTGCTGCGTCTTGCTCCACTTTAACGGCACCCCCCAGCTCCCCAGGGGCTATTCCACATCCCGAATACGGCAGTGTCCCGCCGTCTTGGGGTTGACTTGCCTGAAAGCAGAAAGTCACACCGGACCTGCACTCCTGTCCGCCCTGAACGCACAGGTGGATCAGTGGCTGACTCCGCACCAACTGGAGATCGGCAAAGTGGTGTGTGACAACGGAAGCAATTTGTTGGCGGCATTGAATTTGGGCAAGTTGACACATGTGCCATGCATGGCACATGTGTTGAATCTGATCGTACAACGCTTTGTGCATAAGTACCCAGGCTTACAGGACGTCCTGAAGCAGGCCAGGAAGGTGTGTGGCCATTTCAGGCATTCCTACACGGCCATGGCGCACTTTTCAGATATCCAGCGGCAAAACAACATGCCAGTGAGGCGCTTGATTTGCGACAGCCGGACATGTTGGAATTCAACACTCCTAATGTTCGACCGCCTGCTCCAACAAGAAAAAGCCGTCAACGAGTATTTGTATGACCGGGGTGCTAGGACAGCGTCTGCGGAGCTGGGAATTTTTTTGCCACGTTACTGGACGCTCATGTTCAATGCCTGTAGGCTCATGCGTCCTTTTGAGGAGGTGACAAACCTAGTCAGTCGCACCGAAGGCACCATCAGCGACATCATACCATTTGTTTTCTTCCTGGAGCGCGCCCTGCGAAGGGTGCTGGATCAGGCCGTAGATGAGCGTGAAGAGGAAGAGGAAGAGTTGTGGTCACCATCACCACCAAAAACAGCCTTATCAGCATCGCTTGCTGGACCTGCGGCAACGCTGGAAGAGGATTGTGAGGAAGAGGAGTCAGAGGAGGAATGTGGCTTTGAGGAGGAGGAGGAAGACCAACCACAACAGGCATCCCAGGGTGCTCGTTGTCACCTATCTGGTACCCGTGGTGTTGTACGTGGCTGGGGGGAAGAACATACCTTCAGTGAGATCACTGAGGATGAGGAACGGGACATGAGTAGCTCGGCATCCAACCTTGTGCAAATGGGGTCTTTCATGCTGTCGTGCCTGTTGAGGGACCCTCGTATAAAAAGGCTGAAGGAGAATGACCTGTACTGGGTGTCCACGCTACTAGACCCCCGGTATAAGCAGAAAGTGCCTGAAATGTTACCAAATTACCGCAAGTCGGAAAGGATGCAGCAGTTCCAAAATAAATTAAAAAGTATGCTTTACACAGCGTATAAGAGTGATGTCACAGCACAACGGGAATCTAACAGGGGAAGCGGTGAAAGTAATCCTCCTCCTCCCACGACCCCGCTGGCAAGGACAGGACGCTTTACAGACGTGTTGTTGATGGAGGACATGCAGAGATTTTTAAGTCCTACGCATCGCCACAGCCATTCGGGGTCCACCCTCAGAGAACGACTCAACCAACAGGTAGCAGACTACCTCGCCCTAACTGCAGATATCGACACTCTGAGGAGCGATGAACCCCTTGACTACTGGGAGTGCAGGCTTGACCTGTGGCCTGAGCTATCCCAATTTGCGATAGAACTTCTGGCCTGCCCCGCGTCAAGTGTCCTGTCAGAAAGGACCTTCAGTGCAGCAGGAGGTATTGTCACTGAGAAGAGAAGTCGCCTAGGTCAAAAAAGTCTAGATTACCTCACCTTTATGAAGATGAATGAGGGATGGATCCCGAAGGGACTGACAGTGGGCGATACATTCGACTAAAAAAGGCCTGATGAGCTGCCTTGGGCTAAAAATGGTCCACACGCTGCTGTATTTTATCTCTGAATGCCGGATGACTTGCGTGCCTTATCCCCCACCAACTAGGGTTCAAGCCGCAATGTTTTAGGGCACTTCATGCCTGGGAAACAAACATCAATTTTTCTGGCTGCAACAATACCTAATTTTTCAGGCATGTGTAGATGCCTAATTTTTCTGGCCTCTGGTGCTGCACTGTGGCTTCAAACCCCCCCCCCCCCCCCCCCCCAAAAAAAGGCACATACATGTGTCAATTCCCCTTCTTGATCGTTACCTTGTCGTGGTGAAGGGGCTTGCGTATCACAATGAAGCGACCACCTCTATGAGTGTGTTGGCAATGGCAATGTTGGCACACCCCAGATGATAAGGTCATTGCTTCATTGTGAATAGACCAAAAGCGATCGGCTGGATAATTTTGCATAGAAAAAACATTCATTTTCTTTGTGATCATCTATGGTGATCATTAAAGCCTACTAGGCCAAAAATGGGCCCACACTGCAGAATCATTGTTTTCTGGGTCACTTAACTGTCACTGAACTACCTCAGCATGACCATAGGCTTTGAAAAACCCCCATCGCCTGCAATCTCCCAAACGTGCGCACGAGCACAGTCATCACTACACCAAGATTGACGCATAGAGGTATAAAATTTATGTCATGTGTGTGTCAACTATTGACAACTCTTTGCAGTTGTCTAAAATCTATTCCATACACGTCCCCTGATAGGGGACGTAACAAATAGGAGGACGGACCAATCTCCCCGTTCCTAAAATCGATGCCATATACACGTCCCCTGATAGGGGACATAACAGGGATTAAACTAATAAGAATAGAACTACTTAATACACCACTCCTATCTGGTGGCACATTAGATTGCACGCGCAGTGCCCCAAATTTGAAGTAGGAGGACCGACCAAGCATCTTTTTCCATCTCCCCGTTCCTAAAATCGATGCCATATACACGTCCCCTGATAGGGGACGTAACAGGGATTAAACTGATAAGAATAGAACTACATAACACACCACTCCTATCTGGTGGCACATTAGATTGCACGCGCAGTGCCCCAAATTTGAAGTAGGAGGACCGACCAAGCATCTTTTTCCATCTCCCGGTTCCTAAAATCGATGCCATATACACGTCCCCTGATAGAGGACGTAACAGGGATTAAACTGATAAGAATAGAACTACTTAACACACCACTCCTACGTGGCTAGGTGGAGGAAGAGATCTTCAATGACATCAGTGAGTACAAGGAACGGGACATGGCTAGCTTGGTATCCAACCTTGTGCAAATGGGGAGTTTGCAGTTGTGCAAATGGACTGTTTGCGGTTGTTTGCGGTGCGTTAAACGGGGAGTTTGGTCTGTCACTGGGAAGCGGGCGTAACCCTTACACTACCTGATCGATACAACATCATACCTGATGTTTTAAAGCACGTTATTCCAAACAATTTAGGAATGTTAGGTGATTTATGCCCTTTATGGATTAAAACCAGACTCTGCGTCAACTATGTCATATTCCATGGGAGTTTTGCCATGGATCCCCCTCCGGCATGCCACAGTCCAGGTGTTAGTCCCCTTGAAACAACTTTTCCATCACTATTGTGGCCAGAAAGAGTCCCTGTGGGTTTTAAAATTCGCCTGCCTATTGAAGTCTATGGCGGTTCGCCAAGTTCGCCCGTTCGCAAACATTTGTGAAAATTTGCGTTCGCCGTTCGCGAACGGAAAATTTTATGTTTGCGACATCTCTACTGGTCATCAGTTGTGGTACACCCTGGCTCTGCTCCGAATCTTGGCCTGGGATGAGGATCCATGCATGGCTGGGCCCACAAAAATGTATTGGCAGGCAATTGCAGAATAAATGGGCCTGTCACTGGTATACGCCCCATGGGCCTGGGGGTTAACACTGTCGGAGATTCCATGGTTCTGGGTGTCACTGGCTTCTCGCGTAACACAGCTTCTCAGGTGCCGCAGCGGCGGGCACAGCTATGGGAGTCGCCGAGCTGGCGGGGACAGGAAGTCTGACTGCAGGCTCGGGGACATTAGAGTACATTGGGGGATCAGTATGGTCCGGTAGTATCGGTGCCACTCTGGACGCGACAAGCTGGCGCAGGCCATGAAGGTGAATCTCTAACCTGGCAATTTGATTCTCCAGTCTCTCGGGCGCTGCTCCGCTGCAGGTTCAGGTGCTGGGTCCGAACTTTTTCCTCTCCGCAGGGCATCAAAGGTTTCATGGAACTTGTCCGCAGGTAATGACATCCCGGTAGGAGAATCTCCACTTGGCGACATGTCCGATCCCTCTATTGCACACAGCAGGGCGGCATGCAGGACTCCAAGACCTCCCACTGCTCCGGGAGGCCACCCCTAGGTACTCCAACATGGGGAGGCGGAGTCCATACGGGCAGACATGCAAGTAAGCTGATAAAGCGGTGGCGCGGACATCCAGTCTTTTCCGCTTTTTCAGCAGACAGCGCCAAATTCTTCCCGCCAATACCATACAGGGATGGCGCAGCAATAATTTCAGTCAGCTTTGGCGGCCATCTTTAAGCAAAACACTGTCCATTCACTGACAGCAAGCAGTGACTTAAGAAGCGGCAAACAGTCCACAACAATACAATTTTCACACCGCAATTTTCACAGTTCTTGGCCCAGCAATTTTTCAAATAAACATATAGGGCTTTTATCACTTTATAGGCAATATTGGCACACAGTTCAAATTCCACAATGGCGTAGGAATAATCCGTAAATCCTGTTCGTCGTCGCCAAAATATGCAGTACGCAGCCCTGAAGGGTGAGTGAGTGGCAGGTCACGGTTAATAGGCAAAGCCGGGGGTTGCTCTTGGTACACACAGTTCATAGAAGACCCTGGGCAGACGTACAGCAGTGATGGAGAGGCTGGCACATGAATCCTCTGGGGCACTCTCTGTGTATAGGGACTAGGCCAGGTGGTAGGTGAGGAGCCCTGGGTGTTGCAGGTTTAAGGTGCCGGTAGCAAGATCCCTTTAAGTTTGTGTCGCCAGTGCCGGTAACGGTGGCACACCGATATAATGCAGTAATAAGTGAGGAACACTAGTTGCAGTGAACCAAAACTTCTGTTTACTGAACAGTTAACTATTTACAGTCTTTGGTCAAAAGCTCCATAAGTAAGAGGCAGTAACATGCAAGCTTGACATCAATTGGCAGGTAAAATGTTCTTGCAAGATACTCAGAGGGTTAAACACTTACAGATCAGGCTGCACTTTTCCTCAGAATCCTGTCTGTCTTTATCCCAAGGCCCGCATGCCCTATTGCTGGATTTATCCTTGGAAAGGGAAACTTCCTCAGGTATATGACTCCTTGCTTTAAATAGATCCTTCTGCCCTTCAGCTCTCTGTTTGGCTGGAGCAATAGCTCTGCTCTGTACTCTTGTGGGAACTGGGTTTCTCAGGAGGCAGGCTCTTCTCCTGGTGGCAAACTAGAAGCCTGGGCTATCTATCTGCATAACATAAGCTGGATCCCAGCTACCCTCTGACTAGGGTGCACACTGACTTCTGGAATTTACAGACTCTGACTGACTGCTCTCTCTGGTCTGGACCTGGCTATTTATACTAAGGGGTTCCCTAGCTCCCTTAGGAATTACACCCCTACAGGCCTGGTACACAGGAGATAAACATAAATAACATGACAATTCACATTAAATTGCAATATAAAATACAATAACCATGTTCCACAGAAGGTGGAGAACAACTTGGATCAATTGACCCTTGTGTAGTGCCCACATTTACCTAGTGTGACACTACAGAGGCAGAACTGACAGAGGGATAGAGGTGTTTTTTAGGAATGGGCACAGAATATCCTTTGAGCATCAGGAAAAATCAGTAGCTCCACTGAGGCACACTGAGGACCTACAAATAATTAATCTATCCAATCGTTCTTTGACAGTGACTGAGATGGAACTTTTACGTAAGGGCCTGCCTTTGTCCCAGTGTGCAATTATAACCCATTCAATTGGGTGAAGGACATCAATCTCTTCATCAGAAAACTTAAATGGAGAAAATTCTTCCTCACTCATGATCGTGATCAATGCCAGAGGTTGGGCATTGAGGAGGAAGAATTGGATGATTTGCGCCTTCTGGCAGACTTGTGGGAGGAAGGTCAGAGGCCGATAGGCACTGGACCTTTTACCCACTTTAAATCACCCTCTAAGAAGAATCCACCAGTCAGTGAATACTCTACCCTGGATGCTTTTCTTCTGATTGTAACAGAGAAACTAAGGACACTACATGTGTATAAGCAGGGATCAAATAACCTGACCCCAGGTGAATCCGAGGCCTTGGAATTGTTACAAAATGACAAAGATTTCATTATAAAACCCTTGGATAAAGGAGGAAATGTAGTAGTCTTAGGAAAGGAAGCATACAAGGAGATGTGCCTACGGATCTTAAATGATAGATCATGTTACGCCAAACTGAATTTGAACCCGACTGATACCCTTTAAAAGAAATTGAGGCCAAAAGAGAAGGTTTGGTTAGTAAGACCGAATATACCTACCTGTTATCCGACAACCCTATCACACATGTGTTTTATACTCTGCCTAAGATATATAAAGGGGTGAATCCCCTCAAAGGCAGAACTATAGTGTCTGGGATCGGAAGCCTCACGGAAAAGATCAGCAATTACGTTGATGTGATCCTACGTCCTTTCGTGTTGAGTCTACCTTCATATGTAAAGGATTCGATGGATGTGCTCAGACGTCTTAATGACGTTGTGTGTGACAGTGGCACACTCCTTGCAAGTCTATATGTGGAAACCCTCTTCAGCTCCATCCCATATGAAAGGGGATGTGAGGCTGTGAGGGCATTTCTGGCAGAAAGGGGGACACATCTGAGATCACACAATGATTTTGTTATCAAGTTGCTGACCTTATCCTGAAGAACAACATATTCCTTTTTGATAGACAGGTTTTCCACCAGCTCAGGGGAGTTGCGATGGGTGAATTCTACCTGGCTGGTGGGAGAGAGTGGTTGATTTTGGAGAGAGCATGGGTCGTGGACCTCGTCCATTACGCTGTGGCTGAGGTTCATCAACGACGTGTTCATCCTGTGGTAGGATACCACCTCTGCCTTTAAAGATTTTGTGTCTGCCCTAAACCAGAACGATTAAGGCCTGTATTTCACAAGTGAAATTCATGACACCAAACTGACGTTTCTTGACCTCTCCATCAAGAATGGTCCCGACATGATAATTAAAACTAATATGTACAGAAAGCCCACGGCCACCAATATGCTACTTAAATGGGAAAACGGTCATTCACTCCCATTGAAGCGTGGCATCCCCAAAGGACAATATCTGAGGGAGAGGCGGAATTGTTCAGAATGGGCCGACTTTAAGATTGCTGCAAACGATTTAAGGACCAGATTTAGTCAGAGGGGCTACCCAGCTGAACCACTCAGAAAGGTATATCGTCATGCGGCTGCATGCAATAGAGAGAGTCTCTTACATCCGAAAGGTACTATCGCTGATGACTCTAAAACGAGAATCATTGGTACCTTTGATGTAGCGCATAGGGAGATACGGAAGGTTCTAAAAGATAGCTGGGGCCTCCTGCAGTCAGACCCGGTAGTGGGACACCTTGTGGGAAATAATCCACTGATCATATTCCGTAGAGGTGGCAATGTTAGAGACAAATTAGTACACAGTGCTTTTTCTACTCCAGCGCTGGATAATTGGTTACCTAATAGACCACTGGGCACATTTAACTGCAGTTGGTAGTTGGCAAGTCCTAAAGAAGAGGAAGATAGTGGAAAGTACTACCACGAAAAGGAGATACGTGATTCGAAACTGCAGAACGATTGGAGTTGTATACATGGCAACCTGCGTATGCAACCTGCAATATGTGGGTAAAACAAACGTGAGTTCAGGCGCCATATTGGTGAACATCTGCGGGATATTTCCAATGAGGCCGATACACCAATTGCCCAGCATATTTTGAAATATCACCCTGATGAGACTGATTGCATCAGATTCCAGGGAATTGAGCATATTAGAACATCTGCGCGATGGGGCACTGTGGATGATCTCCTCCTCTGCAAAGAGGCTCAAAGGACTTTCACCTTACAGACCGTTAAGCCCTGTGGACTGAATGAATTTATTTCATATACCAGTTTCATTTAGTGATATGAACAATAGGCCATATCTTCTTTTTGGTCTGGACAGTACCCTGTGTTTGTAAATACCATCTTCCGTTTTTGACGATTGCTGGTATCCCCATGACCTTGACATCATGGTCCTGGTACCTACTACTATGACCTGAGTGTATTTTCCCCCTCCTCCATGTCATGTGAGCTAAAAATATTGTGGTGATAATGGTTGCTGTTCTTATTTCTGCACATAGTGTATAAGTGGTCTTTGATTGTATGTAACGTGTTGTGACATTTATACACCTACCTTATTTTTGTCACATCAAATGTGTGGGTTTCCTACATGTGTGTCACTTTGTGACAATATGGTGTAAACACCCTATGACCAGTGATATATCTGTGGGATGCCTGTGTAAATATATTACTCCAACATTGATTACAATTTCACTCTTGTTGGTTGCCACCCAGTTGGGTGTCCATCCTGTAGATTTAATGGGCGATTGTATGTCCTGGATTAAATGGAACCGCCTTTGATTCACTCCTGTATTGTACTTACCTCCTGCGCCTCCTCCAGCGATGTCAATAGGCGGGGCAGGGATGCGCCGATCTTTGGCAGTGCCCCTGATCCATTGGCTCTCGCGCTTCTAATGCTGGCCCAGGGGGCATGGTCTTTTCTTCATTAGAAGCAGCGCTGGGCGGCCGTGCTACGGCCGTCCCAGTGCCGCAGGCTACGTGTCTGCACGCCATGTACCAGAGCGTGCAGTACTTTTTGTTTTGTTTTTTTTGTCTTGATTAGCTTCGAAGTCGATCCTGATGACTAAGTTGCAGAATAAAAGCAACTAAAGAAACACGTCGAGCAACATAGGATTTGCTGCCTACCCTGATAGAGAGAGGAGAGCCTCAATGAGAAGAAGTAAGACTGATGTGTAGCCAATTCTATTAGTCTGTAGACAAGGGCAGCAAACCAGGGTTCAGCATAAGTGTCTAAATAGACATCTACCCCCTGGTAACTTGTTGTGTGTTGGGGGATTATAAGTGGGGGTGCATAGAGTGCTCATTGCCATATCTCGACCCCCCTGATCTCCAGTTACCTGTTTTCTCCCTTTGTGTACATATAGTCCTAGCTTTTGTTCTGAGTAGTTGACAATACACTCACACCTTGTGATAATGTGATCTAGGTTCATTATTTTTACTTACATAATTGAGTAACAATCTGAATAATAGTTATATTTTAGCGACAGAATTTGAATAGTTAAACGTCTAGATCCTAATCTGTATAAGCTGCCATCTGTGTATAATTGGAATGAAAGACTGTAATCTTCATAGGCCAGAATAGGTGCATTAACCAGACAGCTTATTAACTCTTTAAAATAATTATTTTCTTCTCCGCAGTGTTCCACCATTGTTGGGCTAGCTTTTGTAGTAGTTTTCCACAACAAAAAGTTGTGGATTCAAGCCCAAATCCTTATGAACTCTACTGCATATGGGGCTCAAAAGCAGACAGAAGACCATGGCACCTCTGCTACTGAAAAGCAGAAAAGGCTTCAACTTTCACAGCAGTATGGGAATCGAACCTCCGTTGATTAGCAAAGGGTTACATTCTTCGATGAGTCAAGTTTTCTGCATCATCTAATGGATAGATGTTGGAGTGTCAGGCGAGAAACATCAGAAAAAAGAAACACCCTGCAATCATTGCTGGAAGAGCATAATAATAATGGTGGCAACATTATGGTCTACAGAATGTTTTAGTGGCATTTTCTAGGCCCACTCATCAATGTGGAAGGCACTCTCAACCCATTGGGATATATGAAACCATTTTTGCAGATAATGTATACCCACACATTCTGATTGCTTTTACTAGGGCAGATGGGATTTTCAAGCAAGTCAATGCAACCAGTCACATGGCTTTAAATGTCTGACATTGGTTGGAAGAGCATAAACATGACTTCTAAGTTCTTCCCTGGCCCCCCAATTCTCCATGCTTCAACCCAATTGAGCATCTGTGGGACCACTTTGGTTGTTATGTTCACTCTATGATTCTCCCCCACACCCCCTAAAACAGTTGTGGGATGCACTGCAGTCAACATGACTCCAGATACCTATGACAACTTACCAGGACCTTATTGAATACTCCCAGCCTGTCTAGCTGCTGTCCATACTGCACACGATGGTTACTCTGGATATTAGTTGGTTGTCATAATAATGTGACTCGACTGTGTTATATGGATTATATATTTTATTAATACTGTAGTTACTAGTTTTGTTGGATGGGCACAATTTATATTGATGAATAAATATTGGCTACATACCTGAAATTCATTTATATAGTCAATATATACACTCACCTAAAGAATTATTAGGAACACCATACTAATACGGTGTTGGACCCCCTTTTGCCTTCAGAACTGCCTTAATTCTACGTGGCATTGATTCAACAAGGTGCTGATAGCATTCTTTAGAAATGTTGGCCCATATTGATAGGATCGCATCTTGCAGTTGATGGATATTTGAGGGATGCACATCCAGGGCACGAAGCTCCCGTTCCACCACATCCCAAAGATGCTCTATTGGGTTGAGATCTGGTGACTGTGGGGGTCATTTTAGTACAGTGAACTCATTGTCATGTTCAAGTAACCATTTTTCCAGTCTTCAACAGTCCAATTTTAGTGAGCTCGTGCAAATTGTAGCCTCTTTTTCCTATTTGTAGTGGAGATGAGTGGTACCCGGTGGGGTCTTCTGCTGTTGTAGCCCATCCGCCTCAAGGTTGTGCATGTTGTGGCTTCACAAATGCTTTGCTGCATACCTCAGTTATAACGAGTGGTTATTTCAGTCAGCGTTGCTCTTCTATCAGCTTGAATCAGTCGGACCATTCTCCTCTGACCTCTAGCATCAACAAGGCATTTTTGCCCACAGCACTGCCGCATACTGGATGTTTTTCCCTTTTCACACCATTCTTTGTAAACCCTAGAAATGGTTGTGCGTGAAAATCTTAGTAACTGAGCAGATTGTGAAATACTCAGACCGGCCCGTCTGGCACCAACAACCATGCCATGCTCAAAATTGCTTAAATCACCTTTCTTTCCCATTCTGACATTCAGTTTGGAGTTCAGGAGATTGTCTTGACCAGGACCACAACCCTACATGCATTGAAGCAACTGCCATGTGATTGGTTGACTAGATAATCACATTAATGAGAAATAGAACAGGTGTTCCTAATAATTCTTTAGGTGAGTGTATATTGATGACCTATTGTCAGGATAGATCATCAATATCTGATCAGTGGTGGTCCGACACCAGGCACCCCACCAATCAGCTGATTGAAGAAGAGGCGGCGTGTCAGCTGCTTCCTCTTCATTACACCGCACTTAATTATGCCACCTCATTCATTTGAATGGACCTAGTACTTGTAATCACACTACCCCGCCACTGCAGATGAGATGTGCTTGCATAAAGCGTTGTCTCCTCTTCAAACAGCTGATCAGCGAGGGTGCCAGTGTCAGACCCCTGCCGATTAGATATTAGTTACCTATCCTGATGATAGGTCCTCAATATATATGGCAGGAAAACCCCTTTAATCCATTTACAGTAATCAGTATTTGTAAAGTGCTGTTGCATTGCATGTTTGATGACACACACCTATGCATTTATGTAATTTTATGGGATGTGCTGAATTTGTTTTTTGCATTCTGCATGCATGTAAGAGTTGATATGGTGCATGTGGACAGAGGATAAGTGTTTGTAATGTGACAACCCTTTTAATGTCTTTTTTTTTTTTACTTTGTGACTCTTTGTTTTACTGGAATACATGTGTGACTTGGCTAAATTCAAATTTCTCTTTTGCAATATGACCTAACTCTCCAAATAGGTTTCCTAAATGTGTGAGGAACTTATACAGAATTATTGCAACAGCAAATGTGGACATCATGAGAGACATTGCCTCACACATACAATGATATTTGGCACATTTCGAAAAACTGTATGCAGTTGTATGCTTCCATTTCCTAGTTATTACATTTTAATCAGTTGTATATTATTCTTAGGAATATCATCAAACCCTGCTATACTGTAGTTTGTTGATTATTTATTGCAATTTGTTGTAAGGGCTCCTGACATATACGCTAATCACTGGGTCTCTCACTACTGGGACCCCAAGCAATCAGCCATGATCAGCAAGGGAAAGATCAGCTCAAGCTTAGCGCGGGCCCTTGGGCAACAGATTCGCAGTGGGCCCCCTTATGCCTCAACTTCACAAGTGACAGTTTTTTCATGGTTTTTATTTCACATTTTAGCAACAATGACTATATTTTGCTGTCACTTTTCATTTTAATGACATAGAATATTAAAAGAAATCACACTCACTTTACCGTTCCCCCAATTATCAGGCCCCTCGCCGGTCTCTGCTTCCTGCTCCCTCTCAGCTTGGAAATCTGACCACTCAACCAATCATTGGCTGAAGCTGTGCACTGCTACAGGTCACATGTCCGTATCAACAAGTAGGTGGAAGTAGAGACTGGTGAAGGAACCAAGAGGCATCAGAACCAGAACAGCAGGAGATCAGTAAGGTGAGTATGACTTTTTATTATTTTAAACCATTTTAAACCATTCTAAACCGTTACTGTCTGAAAAACCCCAGGAACATTATTGAATATAATATACAGATGTATCCACACTCACCTTTAATTTGTTTAAAGACTTCAATTTCTCATAAAATAAATTGAATACAATATTGTGACATGCTAGAAAAATACAGGCTTCAAGTCACAATACAACCAGTGGGATATCTTATTATATACCATAAATGTGCGTGTTGGGAGTACCCTTTAGATTCCATGATTTATCAGTAAGGCGGATAAACAGCCAGTCCCTTCAATTATCTTCTGATATCTCCTAACAGGACAGAGGATCATCCTTTTCGTTAACATCTGTCAGAGAAAGGTCTGATGTCCTACACATTTTACCTATGGTGGGATCAGTGGCATACTAGAAACAACTGGGCTCCACAGCAAATTTTTGAATGCCCCCCACTTCACAACCCCCACTCTTCTCAAGTCAAGATTGCTCTTTCAGAACAGGTCAAACAAATGCTGAGTCTGCTATATGCAGTCTGTATGTCGCTGCATATTATGTCATTGTATAATACTGTTAAGTGGGCCCTGACAATAAAATGTTTTAGTCCTCCACCTGGGTGGCCCCTTCTGAGTTCAGGCCCCATAGCAGCCACTTCCCCTGTTTCCATTGTAGCTACACCCCTGGGTAGGATCTATAGCAGCATTTCCCAACTATTGGATTTTTCAGCTGCTTTAAGTGGAGGGCATGATGAGAGTTATAGTATATACCTATTAATACCAGCTGTCCACAGCATATATTACTAACAAAAATGCACTATGAAAAAAACAGGGAGTGGAGCCCAGCATGATGTGATATTCATATTCATTCATAATAAGCTTACAGTCATACTAAGATTTAGATCTTTTGTCAGTTAGATGCCCCCACACTTTTAGTATTTTGCAATATTGGTTGGTTTTATCAAATTTAATTTCCATCTTCTGTTGTGCAAACACTGGCTAGACACTTTCCATTTGTGCAACTAGCCATGTATTCACAAACATTGCAAAATACAATTAACTATATCAACGTGCATGTGCAGCAGCCCAGAAGAAGCAAAGCGGAGGATGGGAGCCGTAGTGGCTCTGGCTGTAACAGTCAATCACAATGGCATACCTCACACCAATGCTTCCTAGGGCCAGGGCAGTGAAAGTAAGGCACAACTTTTCTTCTCTTTGGGGCACACCCTGATGTTGGTGCTTCTCCCTGATGGTAGTTGGGGTGCCCTTGATGTTTTAGGTTTGGTGTGGGTGCAAGTCAGTTTGGTGTGGGTGCAATGGCCAGGGTATAGTGGAGACGTCAGTAAGCGCCTCTCTTTACTAAAGTATAGAATGGGAGTTGTAGTACACCGAGCGGCATCAAAACACAGTTCCAACCATTCACAGTGCAAATATTCAGAGATAGCAATGTATGAATTTAAGCAAGGATAGAATTTTAGTACTCCATACCTCTATCTCACCAAAGTCTCTCTCTCTGCAGAATTTACGGCTGGCAATACTACTTTTGCAATGGTGAATGTAATTTCCAACTGAGGGATATGGGGTTTAAGATACGACTGGCTAGGTCATGTGGAGGTTGTCTAAGCAATGTCCCTCTTACAACAGTAAGACCTAACATTGGTCAGCAAATGCCGTTCTGACTGACTCCAATGCTTGGTCATGCAGATTCTAGACCTTCTTATCCTATCTTTTAACATAGTAACATAGTTTGTAACACTGAAAAAGACATCAGTCCACCCAGTTTAACCTGTTATCCTGCAAGTTAATCCAGAGGAAGGCAAAAACAAAACCTGTAAGGTAGAAGTCAACTTTCCTCATTTTAGGGGGTAAAAAATTTCTTCCCGACTCCAATCAGGCAATAGGAATAACTCCCTGGATCAACGACTTCTCCAGAATTCTAGTAGCTATAACCTGTAATATTATTACACTCCAGAAATACATCCAGGCCTCTCTTGAATTCCTTTATTGTACTCACCATCACCACCTCCTCAGGCAGAGAGTTCCATAGTCTCACTGCTCTTACCGTAAAGAATCCTTTTCTATGTTTGTGTACAAATCTTCTTTCCTCCAGATGCAGAGGATGTCCCCTCGTCACAGTCACAGTCCTGGGGATAAATAGATGATGGGAGAGATCTCTGTACTGACCCCTGATATATTTATACATAGTAATTACATCTCCCTGCAGTCATCTTTTTTTCTAAACTGAATAACCCTAATTTTGAAAATCTTTCAGGGTACTGTAGTCCAATTATTATTTTAGTTGTCCTCCTTTCCAGCTCTGCTATGTCTGTCTTGATTACAGGAGCCCAGAACTGTACACAGTCCTCCATGTGTGGTCTGACTAGTGATTTGTAAAGTGGTAGGACTATGTTCTCATCACAGGCACCATTGCTGCTTTTGATGCAACCCATTATCTTATTGTCCTTGGCTGCAGTTGCCTGACACTGGTTTCTACAGCTTAGTTTTCTGTCCACTAAAATTCTTAAGTACTTTTTCATGTCAGTGTTACCCAGTGTTTTACCATTTAGTATGTAACTTGGATAATTCCTTCCCATGTACCATAACCTTACATTTGTCAGTGTTAAACCTCATCGGCCACTTCTCTGCCCAAGCCTCAATCTATCCAGATCCATATGTAGCAGTCTACTGTCCTCTGTAGTATATACATACAGTATACTGTCCTCTGTAGTATATATATATATATATATATATATATACACACACACACAGTATACTGTCCTCTTCAGTGTTAATTATTTTACACAGTTTAGTGCCATCTGCAAAACTAATATTTTACTGTGCAAGCCTTCTACAAGACCATTAATAAATATATTGAAGAGAATAGGACCCAATACTGACCCCTGAGGTACCCCACTAGTGACAGTGACCCCTCCAATACTGACCCCTGAGGTACCCCACTAGTGACAGTGACCCCTCCAATACTGACCCCTGTGGTACCCCACTAGTGACAGTGACCCAGTCTGAGTGTGTACCGTTAATAACCACCCTCTGTTTTCTATCACTGAGCCAGTTACCCACATACAGACATTTTCTCCCAGTCCAAGCATTCTCATTTTGTATAGTAGCCTTTTATGTGGCACAGTACTAAATGCTTTGGAGAAGTCAAGATATATGACATTCATTGACTCGCTGCGGTCAAGACTGATTAAATTAGTTTGACATGACCGATCCCTCATGAAGCCATGCTGATACAGCATTATTCGCCTATTTTCATTGAGGTACTCCAAGATATAATCTTTTAGAAAATCTTCAAATAGTTTAACCACGACAGATAGTAAACTTACCGCCCTATAATTTCCGGGCTCTGTTTTTATCACGTCTGAGATGGCAGGTAACAGACATGTGGCGCAGAGGGGAGGGAAGGAGAATACACTTTCACTAGGGAGAGGGAGGAGTGGTGACCCCTAACTCGCCTAGCACTGGCATCTGGCTGCCCTGACGTCCTTAGACGGGCTGCTGACCCATATGCCGATCACATGCCTCGTCCCTGGCTTACCCTGAAATAAACCTTAGGTAGAGAATAGGACAGTGGTAGCACTACTCCTCACCACTGACACCTAGGGTAACAACAGGGAAAGGACAAACAATACAAACATCACAAACAATCCCCGAGGGCAGACAACAACAACAGGAGAGAACCGGAGATCCAACAGCTTCAGTTCCAACACCTCCACAGCAACTCCAACTCCACCAGAGCTCAGAATATAAGATCTGGAAAGAAGGTCTATATATTGGCAACAAGGTAAGCAGAAAAGGGAGAATATATAGTAACTGGGAGTGGCTGACAAAGAACAGCTGAAAGCAAAAGCTACAGATTCCTAACTGGGACAAAAAGGATCGCAAACCTAAGCAGGAAAACCTGGACCGGAATCCATTCCCACCAGTAGTTCATGGAGAGATCTTTTGAAACCGAGTGAGTAGCCGCCCGCTGCGACCTTTGACCCCAGACACAACAGGATCAGTGATAGGTCGTGACACCCTTGTGACAGTTTTTGACCTTTTTGAATACTGGTACCACATTTGCTAAGCACCAATCCTGTAGAACACTTCCTGTCAATAAAGAGTCCTTAAATATCAGAAAAAAAGGTCTGCCTATGACATTACTTAATTTTCTTAGAAAACAGGGGTGTATGTCACTTGTTTCCAACAATTTGTCTATTTTAATCTTTTTAAGATGCTGCTGTACTTCTTCCTGTGTTAGACAGGACACATTTAAAGAGAAATTTACTTTTAAATTCTGCATTTCATCTGACAGTTGACAGCTCTCTGAAACTCCCCTCTTATCATTCTGTAAAGGGCCGACACCTTCAGATTTATACTTTTTGCCATTTATATAATTGAAGAACATTTTAGGGTTAGTTTTACTCTTTTTGGGAATAAATCTCTCTGTCTCCAGTTTAGCTGCTTTTATTTGTCTTTTACATATTCTATTGTTTCCTTATAGTTTTTCACTGCTTCCTTTCTACCATCCTGTTTTAGTTATTTAAATGCTTACTTTTTGTCCTTTATTGCATCCTTTACAATTCTATTTACCCACAAAGTTTTTTTTGTTCCACACCCTTTTATTCCAATAAGGTATGTACCTCTCACAATTAGAGTTAAAGGGACACTGACAGGCCCTATAAACATATTTAGTTATTCCTATGCAGTCATAGATCTATTAAAGTGTATTCCAATGATATAAGAGGACCCCCTGTCCGCATTGTAAACCATGTAAAAATAACTTTATATTGATCTGTCAATCACATTTCTTTATGCCCAAGGGGCGTTTTTTCACATTTCTTTATGCCCAAGGGGCGTTTTTTCTGCTACCTTCGTGCCCAGCCGCGCCTCAACTGTCGATTCCTAGCACCGCCCAGCTCATTATTATTCACTGCGCTGGGCGGCTCTTACATTCCCCGATCCTGTCACCCGAGAGAAGAGCGCTGGATTCAATTACAGGCTTGGGAGGGTGCCGGCGCATGCGCAGATGGTCCGATTGAGGCCGATGCCTATAAGTATCTATCGGGCATGCGCGGGAACTGAGGATAGGGGAATGTAAGAGCCGCCCAGCACAGTGAATAATAATGAGCTGGGCGGCGCTAGGAATCGACAGTTGAGGCACGGCTGGGCACGAAGGTAGGAGAAAAAACGCCCCTTGGGCATAAAGAAATGTGAAAAAACGCCCCTTGGACATAAAGAAATGTAATTGACAGATCAATATAAAGTTGTTTTTACATGGTTTACAATGCGGACAGGGGGTACTCTTATATAATTGGAATACACTTTAATAGATCTATGACTGCATAGGAATATCTAAATATGTTTACAGGGCCTGTCAGTAGAGTTGAGCGAAAACCTGGATGTTCGGGTTCGAGAAGTTCGGCCGAACTTCCCGTAAATGTTCGGGTTCGGGATCCGAACCCGAACCGAACTTCGTCCCGAACCCGAACCCCATTGAAGTCAATGGGGACCCGAACTTTTGGGCACTAAAAAGGCTGTAAAACAGCCCAGGAAAAGAGCTAGAGGGCTGCAAAAGGCAGCAACATGTAGGTAAATCCCCTGCAAACAAATGTGGATAGGGAAATGAATTAAAATTAAAATAAAAAAAAATAAAAATGAACCAATATCAATTGGACAGAGGTCCCATAGCAGAAAATCTGGCTTCACGTCAGCAGAGAATCAGTCTCTTCATGCCATAGCAAAGAATCTGGCTTCATGTCAGCAGAGAATCGGTCTCTTCATGCCATAGCAGAGAATCTGGCTTCATGTCAGCGCAGAATCAGTCTTCATGTCATAGCAGAGAATCAGGCTTCACGTCAGCCACCACTGGAACAGGCCACTGTCACACATTTAGGCCCAGGCACCCAGGCAGAGGAGAGCGGTCCCGTAACAGAGAATCTGGCCTTATGTCAGCGCAGAATCTGTATTCATGTCATAGCAGAGAATCAGGCTTCACGTCACCCACCACTGGAACAGGCCACTGTCACACATTTAGGCCCAGGCAGAGGAGAGAGGTCCCGTAACAGAGAATCTGGCCTTATGTCAGCGCAGAATCTGTCTTCATGTCATAGCAGAGAATCAGGATTCACGTCACCCACCACTGGAACAGGCCACTGTCACACATTTAGGCCCAGGCACCCAGGCAGAGGAGAGAGGTCCCGTAACAGAGAATCTGGCCTTATGTCAGCGCAGAAACTGTATTCATGTCATAGCAGAGAATCAGGCTTCACGTCAGCCACCACTGGAACAGGCCACTGTCACACATTTAGGCCCAGGCACCCAGGCAGAGGAGAGAGGTCCCGTAACAGAGAATCTGGCCTTATGTCAGCGCAGAATCTGTATTCATGTCATAGCAGAGAATCAGGCTTCACGTCACCCACCACTGGAACAGGCCACTGTCACACATTTAGGCCCAGGCACCCAGGCAGAGGAGAGAGGTCCCGTAACAGAGAATCTGGCCTTATGTCAGCACAGAATCTGTCTTCATGTCATAGCAGAGAATCAGGCTTCACGTCACCCACCACTGGAACAGGCCACTGTCACACATTTAGGCCCAGGCACCCAGGCAGAGGAGAGCGGTCCCGTAACAGAGAATCTGGCCTTATGTCAGCGCAGAATCTGTATTCATGTCATAGCAGAGAATCAGGCTTCACGTCACCCACCACTGGAACAGGCCACTATCACACATTTAGGCCCAGGCACCCAGGCAGAGAAGAGAGGTCTCGTAACAGAGAATCTGGCCTTATGTCAGCGCAGAATCAGTCTTCATGTCATAGCAGAGAATCAGGCTTCACGTCACCCACCACTGGAACAGGCCACTGTCACACATTTAGGCCCAGGCACCCAGGCAGAGGAGAGCGGTCCGTAACAGAGAATCTGGCCTTATGTCAGCGCAGAATCTGTATTCATGTCATAGCAGAGAATCAGGCTTCACGTCACCCACCACTAGAACAGGCCACTGTCACACATTTAGGCCCAGGCACCCAGGCAGAGGAGAGAGGTCCCGTAACAGAGAATCTGGCCCTATGTCAGCGCAGAATCTGTCTTCATGTCATAGCAGAGAATCAGGCTTCACGTCACCCACCACTGGAACAGGCCACTGTCACACATTTAGGCCCAGGCACCCAGGCAGAGGAGAGAGGTCCCGTAACAGAGAATCTGGCCTTATGTCAGCGCAGAATCTGTATTCATGTCATAGCAGAGAATCAGGCTTCACGTCACCCACCACTGGAACAGGCCACTGTCACACATTTATGCCCAGGCACCCAGGCAGAGGAGAGAGGTCCCGTAACAGAGAATCTGTCCTTATGTCAGCGCAGAATCAGTCTTCATGTCATAGCAGAGAATCAGGCTTCACGTCAGCCACCACTGGAACAGGCCACTGTCACACATTTAGGCCCAGGCACCCAGGCAGAGGAAAGCGGTCCCGTAACAGAGAATCTGGTCTTATGTCAGCGTAGAATTAGTCTTCATGTCATAGCAGAGAATCAGGCTTCACGTCACCCACCACTAGAACAGGCCACTGTCACACATTTAGGCCCAGGCACCCAGGCAGAGGAGAGAGGTCCCGTAACAGAGAATCTGGCCTTATGTCAGCGCAGAATCTGTATTCATGTCATAGCAGAGAATCAGGCTTCACGTCAGCCACCACTGGAACAGGCCACTGTCACACATTTAGGCCCAGGCACCCAGGCAGAGGAGAGAGGTCCCGTAACAGAGAATCTGGCCTTATGTCAGCGCAGAATCTGTATTCATGTCATAGCAGAGAATCAGGCCTTCACGTCAGTCACCACTGGAACAGGCCACTGTCACACATTTAGGCCCAGGCACCCAGGCAGAGGAGAGCGGTCCCGTAACAGAGAATCTGGCCTTATGTCAGCGCAGAATCTGTATTCATGTCATAGCAGAGAATCAGGCTTCACGTCACCCACCACTGGAACAGGCCACTGTCACACATTTAGGCCCAGGCACCCAGGCAGAGGAGAGCGGTCCCGTAACAGAGAATCTGGCCTTATGTTAGCGCAGAATCTGTATTCATGTCATAGCAGAGAATCAGGCTTCACGTCACCCACCACTGGAACAGGCCACTGTCACACATTTAGGCCCAGGCACCCAGGCAGAGGAGAGAGGTCCCGTAACAGAGAATCTGGCCTTATGTCAGCGCAGAATCTGTATTCATGTCATAGCAGAGAATCAGGCTTCACGTCACCCACCACTGGAACAGGCCACTGTCACACATTTAGGCCCCGGCACCCAGACAGAGGAGAGGTTCATTCAACTTTGGGTTGCCCCGCAATATAATGGTAAAATGAAATTAAAATAGTATTGAATGAGGAAGTGCCCTGGAGTAGAATAATATATTGTTAAGGGCAAGTAGTTAATATCTAATCTGCACAAGGATGGACAGGTCCTGTGGGATCTATGCCTGGTTCATTTTTATGAACGTCAGCTTGTCCACATTGGCTGTAGACAGGCGGCTGCGTTTGTCTGTAATGACGCCCCCTGCCGTGCTGAATACACGTTCAGACAAAACGCTGGCCGCCGGGCAGGCCAGCACCTCCAAGGCATAAAAGGCTAGCTCTGGCCACGTGGACAATTTGGAGACCCAGAAGTTGAATGGGGCCGAACCATCAGTCAGTACGTGGAGGGGTGTGCACAGGTACTGTTCCACCATGTTAGTGAAATGTTGCCTCCTGCTAACACGTTCCGTATCAGGTGGTGGTGCACTTAGCTGTGGCGTGTTGACAAAACTTTTCCACATCTCTGCCATGCTAACCCTGCCCTCAGAGGAGCTGGGCGTGACACAGCTGCGTTGGCGACCTTTTGCTCCTCCTCTGCCTTCGCCTTGGGCTTCCACTGGTTCCACTGTGACATTTGGGAATGCTCTCAGTAGCGCGTCTACCAACGTGCGCTTGTACTCGCGCATCTTCCTATCACGCTCCAGTGTAGGAAGTAAGGTGGGCACATTGTCTTTGTACCGGGGATCCAGCAGGGTGGCAACCCAGTAGTCCGCACACGTTAAAATGTGGGCAACTCTGCTGTCGTTGCGCAGGCACTGCAGCATGTAGTCGCTCATGTGTGCCAGGCTGCCCAGAGGTAAGGACAAGCTGTCCTCTGTGGGAGGCGTATCGTCATCGTCCTGTGTTTCCCCCCAGCCACGCACCAGTGATGGGCCCGAGCTGCTTTGGGTGCCACCCCCCCTGTGAACATGCTTCATCCTCATCCTCCTCCACCTCCTCCTCATCCTCGTCTCCAGTAGTGGGCCCTGTCTGGCCACATTTGTACCTGGCCTCTGGTGTTGCAAAAAAAAACTCCCTCTGAGTCACTTCGAAGAGACTGGCCTGAAAGTGCTAAAAATGACCCCTCTTCCTCCTCTTCCTCCTGGGCCACCTCCTCTTCCATCATCGCCCCTAAGTGTTTCTCAAGGAGACATAGAAGTGGTATTGTAACGCTGATAACGGCGTCATCGCCACTGGCCATGTTGGTGGAGTACCGAAACAGCGCAACAGGGCACACAGGTCTCGCATGGAGGCCCAGTCATTGGTGGTGAAGTGGGTCTGATCCGCAGTGCGACTGACCCGTGCGTGCTGCAGCTGAAACTCCACTATGGCCTGCTGCTGCTCGCACAGTCTGTCCAGCATATGCAAGGTGGAGTTCCACCTGGTGGGCACGTCGCATATGCGACGGTGAGCGGGAAGGCCGAAGTTACGCTGTAGCGCAGACAGGCGAGCAGCGGCAGGGTGTGAACGCCGGAAGCGCGAACAGACGGCCCGCACTTTATGCAGCAGCTCTGACATGTCGGGGTAGTTGCGAATGAAACTTCTGCACCACCAAATTCAGCACATGCGCCAGGCAAGGGATGTGCGTCAAACCGGTCAGTCCCAGAGCTGCACGAGATTTCGCCCATTATCGCACACCACCAGGCCGGGCTTGAGGCTCACCGGCAGGCAACCACTCGTCGGTCTGTGGTTCTATACCCCGCCACAACTCCTGTGCGGTGTGGGGCCTGTCCCCCAAACATATGAGTTTCAGAATGGCCTGCTGACGTTTACCCCGGGCTGTGCTGAAGTTGGTGGTGAAGGTGTGTGGCTGACTGGATGAGCAGGTGGAAGAAGAGGAGGAGGAAGCTGAGTAGGAGGAGGAGGAGACAGGAGGCAAAGAATGTTGCCCTGCGATCCTTGGCGGCGGAAGGACGTGCGCCAAACAGCTCTCCGCCTGGGGCCCAGCCGCCACTACATTTACCCAGTGTGCAGTTAGGGAGATATAGCGTCCCTGGCCGTGCTTACTGGTCCACGTATCTGTGGTTAGGTGGACCTTGCCACAGATGGCGTTGCGCAGTGCACACTTGATTTTATCGGACACTTGTTTGTGCAGGGAAGGCACGGCTCTCTTGGAGAAGTAGTGGCGGCTGGGAACAACATACTGTGGGACAGCAAGTGACATGAGCTGTTTGAAGCTGTGTGTGTCCACCAGCCTAAATGACAGCATTTCATAGGCCAGTAGTTTAGAAATGCTGGCATTCAGGGCCAGGGATCGAGGGTGGCTAGGTGGGAATTTACGCTTTCTCTCAAATGTTTGTGAGATGGAGAGCTGAACGCTGCCGTGTGACATGGTTGAGATGCTTGGTGACGCAGGTGGTGGTGTTGGTGGTACATCCCATGTTTGCTGGGCGGCAGGTGCCAACGTTCCTCCAGAGGCAGAGGAAGAGGCCGAGGCGGCGGCAGCAGCAGCAGAAGAGGCCGAGGCGGCGGCAGCAGCAGAAGAGGCCGAGGCGGCAGCAGCAGAAGAGGTAGCAGGGGGAGCCTGAGTGACTTCCTTGTTTTTAAGGTGTTTACTCCACTGCAGTTCATGCTTTGCATGCAGGTGCCTGGTCATGCAGGTTGTGCTAAGGTTCAGAACGTTAATGCCTCGCTTCAGGCTCTGATGGCACAGCGTGCAAACCACTCGGGTCTTGTCGTCAGCACATTGTTTGAAGAAGTGCCATGCCAGGGAACTCCTTGAAGCTGCCTTTGGGGTGCTCGGTCCCAGATGGCGGCGGTCAGTAGCAGGCGGAGTCTCTTGGCGGCGGGTGTTCTGATTTTGCCCACTGCTCCCTCTTTTGCTACGCTGTTGGCTCGGTCTCACCACTGCCTCTTCCTCCGAACTCTGAAAGTCAGTGGCACGACCTTCATTCCATGTGGGGTCTAGGACCTCATCGTCCCCTGCATCGTCTTCCACCCAGTCTTGACCCCTGACCTCCTGTTCAGTCTGCACACTGCAGAAAGACGCAGCAGTTGGCACCTGTGTTTCGTCATCATCAGAGACGTGCTGAGGTGGTATTCCCATGTCCTCATCATCAGGAAACATAAGTGGTTGTGCGTTAGTGCATTCTATCTCTTCCACCCCTGGGGAAGGGCTAGGTGGATGCCCTTGGGAAACCCTGGCAGCAGAGTCTTCAAACAGCATAAGAGACTGCTGCATAACTTGAGGCTCAGACAGTTTCCCTGATATGCATGGGGGTGATGTGACAGACTGATGGGCTTGGTTTTCATGCGCCATCTGTGCGCTTTCTGCAGAAGACTGGGTGGGAGATAATGTGAACGTGCTGGATGCACTGTCGGCCACCCAATTGACTAATGCCTGTACCTGCTCAGGCCTTACCATCCTTAGAACGGCATTGGGCCCCACCAAATATCCCTGTAAATTCTGGCGGCTACTGGGACCTGAGGTAGTTGGTACACTAGGACGTGTGGCTGTGGCAGAACGGCCACGTCCTCTCCCAGCACCAGAGGGTCCACTAACACCACCACGACCATGTCCACGTCCGCGTCCCTTATTAGATGTTTTCCTCATTGTTCCCGTTCACCACAATTTTGAGAATGGCAAATTTGGGAATAGTTTTTCAACCCAGAACAAAAAGTGTGCTTTTACGGTCACTACAAATAACTTGACCAGCTAAAACAGTACAGATTTGGTTGAATAGAGATGTGAGGCCTGTTTTTTTTTGCGCTGTGTGACAGGTAAAAGTTTAATCACAGAATCAGACTTCTATCTGCACGCTAGCGTGTGTCTTAGGTTTTTCTGAATGACACTATCAGTACCTTCAATGTAAGATTTCCTTTTTGGGATAGATTTCAAGTAGGCCTCAAATACCAGAAACTAGTTATTTTGAGAATGGCAAATTTGGGAATAGTTTTTCAACCCAGAAATAAAAAGTGCTTTTACGGTCACTACAAATAACTTGACCAGCTAAAACAGTACAGATTTGGTTGAATAGAGATGTGAGGACCTGTTTTTTTTTGCGCTGTGTGACAGGTATAGGTTTAATCACAGAATCAGACTTCTATCTGCACGCTAGCGTGTGTCTTAGGTTTTTCTGAATGACACTATCAGCACCTTCAATGTAAGATATCCTTTTTGGGATAGATTTCAAGTAGGCCTCAAATACCAGAAACTAGTTATTTTGCAGAATGGCAAATTTGGGAATAGTTTTTCAACCCAGAACAAAAAGTGTGCTTTTACGGTCACTACAAATAACTTGACCAGCTAAAACAGTACAGATTTGGTTGAATAGAGATGTGAGACCTGTTTTTTTTTTGCGCTGTGTGACAGTTATAGGTTTAATCACAGAATGACACTTCTATCAGCACGCTAGCGTGTGTCTTAGGTTTTTCTGAATGACACTATCAATACCTTCAATGTAAGATTTTCTTTTTGGGATAGATTTCAAGTAGGCCTCAAATACCACAAACTAGTTATTTTCAGAATGGCAAATTTGGGAATGCTTTTTCAACCCAGAACAAAAAGTCTGCTTTTACGGTCACTACAAATAACTTGACCAGCTAAAACTGTGCAGATTTGGTTGAATAGAGATGTGAGACCTGTTTTTTTTTGCGCTGTGTGACAGTTATAGGTTTAATCACAGAATGACACTTCTATCAGCACGCTAGCGTGTGTCTTAGGTTTTTCTGAATGACACTATCAATACCTTCAATGTAGATTTTCTTTTTGGGATAGATTTCAAGTAGGCCTCAAATACCACAAACTAGTTATTTTCAGAATGGCAAATTTGGGAATGCTTTTTCAACCCAGAACAAAAAGTCTGCTTTTACGGTCACTACAAATAACTTGACCAGCTAAAACTGTGCAGATTTGGTTGAATAGAGATGTGAGACCTGTTTTTTTTTGCGCTGTGTGACAGTTATAGGTTTAATCACAGAATGACACTTCTATCAGCACGCTAGCGTGTGTCTTAGGTTTTTCTGAATGACACTATCAATACCTTCAATGTAAGATTTTCTTTTTGGGATAGATTTCAAGTAGGCCTCAAATACCACAAACTAGTTATTTTCAGAATGGCAAATTTGGGAATGCTTTTTCAACCCAGAACAAAAAGTCTGCTTTGACGGTCACTACAAATAACTTGACCAGCTAAAACTGTGCAGATTTGGTTGAATAGAGATGTGAGACCTGTTTTTTTTTGCGCTGTGTGACAGTTATAGGTTTAATCACAGAATGACACTTCTATTCAGCACGCTAGCGTGTGTCTTAGGTTTTTCTGAATGACACTATCAATACCTTCAATGTAAGATTTTCTTTTTGGGATAGATTTCAAGTAGGCCTCAAATACCACAAACTAGTTATTTTCAGAATGGCAAATTTGGGAATGCTTTTTCAACCCAGAACAAAAAGTCTGCTTTTACGGTCACTACAAATAACTTGACCAGCTAAAACTGTGCAGATTTGGTTGAATAGAGATGTGAGACCTGTTTTTTTTTGCGCTGTGTGACAGTTATAGGTTTAATCACAGAATGACACTTCTATCAGCACGCTAGCGTGTGTCTTAGGTTTTTCTGAATGACACTATCAATACCTTCAATGTAAGATTTTCTTTTTGGGATAGATTTCAAGTAGGCCTCAAATACCACAAACTAGTTATTTTCAGAATGGCAAATTTGGGAATGCTTTTTCAACCCAGAACAAAAAGTCTGCTTTTACGGTCACTACAAATAACTTGACCAGCTAAAACTGTGCAGATTTGGTTGAATAGAGATGTGAGACCTGTTTTTTTTTGCGCTGTGTGACAGTTATAGGTTTAATCACAGAATGACACTTCTATCAGCACGCTAGCGTGTGTCTTAGGTTTTTCTGAATGACACTATCAATACCTTCAATGTAAGATTTTCTTTTTGGGATAGATTTCAAGTAGGCCTCAAATACCACAAACTAGTTATTTTCAGAATGGCAAATTTGGGAATGCTTTTTCAACCCAGAACAAAAAGTCTGCTTTTACGGTCACTACAAATAACTTGACCAGCTAAAACTGTGCAGATTTGGTTGAATAGAGATGTGAGACCTGTTTTTTTTGCGCTGTGTGACAGTTATAGGTTTAATCACAGAATGGCACTTCTATCAGCACGCTATCGTGTGTCTTAGGTTTTTCTGAATGACACTATCAATACCTTCAATGTAGGATTTTCTTTTTGGGATAGATTTCAAGTAGGCCTCAAATACCACAAACTAGTTATTTTCAGAATGGCAAATTTGGAATGCTTTTTCAACCCAGAACAAAAAGTCTGCTTTTACGGTCACTACAAATAACTTGACAGCAGCTAAAACTGTGCAGATTTGGTTGAATAGAGATGTGAGACCTGTTTTTTTTTGCGCTGTGTGACAGTTATAGGTTTCATCACAGAATGACACTTCTATCAGCACGCTAGCGTGTGTCTTAGGTTTTTTCTGAATGACACTATCAATACCTTCAATGTAAGATTTCTTTTTGGGATAGATTTCAAGTAGGCCTCAAATACCACAAACTAGTTATTTTCAGAATGGCAAATTTGGGAATGCTTTTTCAACCCAGAACAAAAAGTCTGCTTTTACGGTCACTACAAATAACTTGACCAGCTAAAACTGTGCAGATTTGGTTGAATAGAGATGGTGAGACCTGTTTTTTTTTGCGCTGTGTGACAGTTATAGGTTTAATCACAGAATGACACTTCTATTAGCACGCTAGCGTGTGTCTTAGGTTTTTCTGAATGACACTATCAATACCTTCAATGTAAGATTTTCTTTTGGGATAGATTTCAAGTAGACCTCAAATACCACAAACTAGTTATTTTCAGAATGGCAAATTTGGGAATGCTTTTTCAACCCAGAACAAAAAGTCTGCTTTTACGGTCACTACAAATAACTTGACTAGCTAAAACTGTGCAGATTTGGTTGAATAGAGAAGTGAGACCTGTTTTTTTTTTGCGCTGTGTGACAGTTATAGGTTTAATCACAGAATGACACTTTTATCAGCACGCTAGCGTGTGTCTTAGGTTTTCTGAATGACACTATCAATACCTTCAATGTAAGATTTTCTTTTTGGGATAGATTTCAAGTAGGCCTCAAATACCACAAACTAGTTATTTTCAGAATGGCAAATTTGGGAATGCTTTTTGAACCCAGAACAAAAAGTCTGCTTTTACGGTCACTACAAATAACTTGACCAGCTAAAACTGTGCAGATTTGGTTGAATAGAGATGTGAGACCTGTTTTTTTTTTGCGCTGTGTGACAGTTATAGGTTTAATCACAGAATGACACTTCTATCAGCACGCTAGCGTGTGTCTTAGGTTTTTCTGAATGACACTATCAATACCTTCAATGTAAGATTTTCTTTTTGGGATAGATTTCAAGTAGGCCTCAAATACCACAAACTAGTTATTTTCAGAATGGCAAATTTGGGAATGCTTTTTCAACCCAGAACAAAAAGTCTGCTTTTACGGTCACTACAAATAACTTGACCAGCTAAAACTGTGCAGATTTGGTTGAATAGAGATGTGAGACCTGTTTTTTTTTTGCGCTGTGTGACAGTTATAGGTTTAATCACAGAATGACACTTCTATTAGCACGCTAGCGTGTGTCTTAGGTTTTTCTGAATGACACTATCAATACCTTCAATGTAAGATTTTCTTTTTGGGATAGATTTCAAGTAGGCCTCAAATACCACAAACTAGTTATTTTCAGAATGGCAAATTTGGGAATGCTTTTCAACCCAGAACAAAAAGTCTGCTTTTACGGTCACTACAAATAACTTGACCAGCTAAAACTGTGCAGATTTGGTTGAATAGAGATGTGAGACCTGTTTTTTTTGCGCTGTGTGACAGTTATAGGTTTAATCACAGAATGACACTTCTATCAGCACGCTAGCGTGTGTCTTAGGTTTTTCTGAATGACACTATCAATACCTTCAATGTAGGATTTTCTTTTTGGGATAGATTTCAAGTAGGCCTCAAATACCACAAACTAGTTATTTTCAGAATGGCAAATTTGGGAATGCTTTTTCAACCCAGAACAAAAAGTCTGCTTTTACGTCACTACAAATAACTTGACCAGCTAAAACTGTGCAGATTTGGTTGAATAGAGATGTGAGACCTGTTTTTTTTTGCGCTGTGTGACATTTATAGGTTTCATCACAGAATGACACTCTATCAGCACGCTAGCGTGTGTCTTAGGTTTTTCTGAATGACACTATCAATACCTTCAATGTAAGATTTTCTTTTTGGGATAGATTTCAAGTAGGCCTCAAATACCACAAACTAGTTATTTTCAGAATGGCAAATTTGGGAATGCTTTTTCAACCCAGAACAAAAAAGTCTGCTTTTACGGTCACTACAAATAACTTGACCAGCTAAAACTGTGCAGATTTGGTTGAATAAAGGTGGTGAGACCTGTTTTTTTTTTGCGCTGTGTGACAGTTATAGGTTTAATCACAGAATGACACTTCTATTAGCACGCTAGCATGTGTCTTAGGTTTTTCTGAATGACACTATCAATACCTTCAATGTAAGATTTTCTTTTTGGATAGATTTCAAGTAGACCTCAAATACCACAAACTAGTTATTTCAGAATGGCAAATTTGGGAATGCTTTTTCAACCCAGAACAAAAAGTCTGCTTTTACGGTCACTACAAATAACTTGACTAGCTAAAACTGTGCAGATTTGGTTGAATAGAGAAGTGAGACCTGTTTTTTTTTGCGCTGTGTGACAGTTATAGGTTTAATCACAAATGACACTTTTATCAGCACGCTAGCGTGCGTCTTAGGATTTCTGAATGACACTATCAATACCTTCAATGTAAGATTTTCTTTTTGGGATAGATTTCAAGTAGGCCTCAAATACCACAAACTAGTTATTTTCAGAATGGCAAATTTGGGAATGCTTTTGAACCCAGAACAAAAGTCTGCTTTTACGGTCACTACAAATAACTTGACCAGCTAAAACTGTGCAGATTTGGTTGAATAGAGATGTGAGACCTGTTTTTTTTTGCGCTGTGTGACAGTTATAGGTTTAATCACAGAATGACACTTCTATCAGCACGCTAGCGTGTGTCTTAGGTTTTTCTGAATGACACTATCAATACCTTCAATGTAAGATTTCTTTTTGGGATAGATTTCAAGTAGGCCTCAAATACCACAAACTAGTTATTTTTCAGAATGGCAAATTTGGGAATGCTTTTTCAACCCAGAACAAAAAGTCTGCTTTTACGGTCACTACAAATAACTTGACCAGCTAAAACTGTGCAGATTTGGTTGAATAGAGATGTGAGACCTGTTTTTTTTTGCGCTGTGTGACAGTTATAGGTTTAATCACAGAATGACACTTCTATCAGCACGCTAGCGTGTGTCTTAGGTTTTTCTGAATGACACTATCAATACCTTCAATGTAAGATTTTCTTTTTGGGATAGATTTCAAGTAGGCCTCAAATACCACAAACTAGTTATTTTCAGAATGGCAAATTTGGGAATGCTTTTTCAACCCAGAACAAAAGTCTGCTTTTACGGTCACTACAAATAACTTGACCAGCTAAAACTGTGCAGATTTGGTTGAATAGAGATGTGAGACCTGTTTTTTTTTTGCGCTGTGTGACAGTTATAGGTTTAATCACAGAATGACACTTCTATCAGCACGCTAGCGTGTGTCTTAGGTTTTTCTGAATGACACTATCAATACCTTCAATGTAAGATTTTCTTTTTGGGATAGATTTCAAGTAGGCCTCAAATACCACAAACTAGTTATTTTCAGAATGGCAAATTTGGGAATGCTTTTTCAACCCAGAACAAAAAGTCTGCTTTTACGGTCACTACAAATAACTTGACCAGCTAAAACTGTGCAGATTTGGTTGAATAGAGATGTGAGACCTGTTTTTTTTTGCGCTGTGTGACAGTTATAGGTTTAATCACAGAATCACACTTCTATCAGCACGCTAGCGTGTGTCTTAGGTTTTTCTGAATGACACTATCAATACCTTCAAATGTAAAATTTTCTTTTTGGGATAGATTTCAAGTAGGCCTCAAATACCACAAACTAGTTATTTTCAGAATGGCAAATTTGGGAATGCTTTTTCAACCCAGAACAAAAAGTCTGCTTTTACGGTCACTACAAATAACTTGACCAGCTAAAACTGTGCAGATTTGGTTGAATAGAGATGTGAGACCTGTTTTTTTTGCGCTGTGTGACAGTTATAGGTTTAATTACAGAATGACACTTCTATCAGCACGCTAGCGTGTGTCTTAGGTTTTTCTGAATGACACTATCAATACCTTCAATGTAAGATTTTCTTTTTGGGATAGATTTCAAGTAGGCCTCAAATACCACAAACTAGTTATTTTCAGAATGGCAAATTTGGGAATGCTTTTTCAACCCAGAACAAAAAGTCTTCTTTTAACGGTCACTGCAAATAACTTGACCAGCTTAAACTGTGGCAGATTTGGTTGAATAGAAATGTCAGGTCTATTTTTTAGGCGCTGGGTGACAGGCTCAACTTGCCCCTGATGTAATATATGGCCAAAAAATAACCACACTGTTGATGGTTAAATGCACTTGGGTGACACAGGCTCAGCCTGCACCAGATGTAGTATATGGCCAAAAATAATCAGACTGTTGATGGTTAAATGCACTTGGGTGACACAGGCTCAGCCTGCAGCTGATGTAGGATATAGCACAAAATAACCACACTATCGATGGTTAAATACACTTGGGTGACACAGGCTCAGCCTGCAGCTGATGTAGTATATGGCCAAAAAATAATCAGACTGTTGATGGTTAAATGCACTTGGGTGACACAGGCTCAGCCTGCAGCTGATGTAGTATATGGCCAAAAAAAATCAGACTGTTGATGGTTAAATGCACTTGGGTGACACAGGCTCAGCCTGCAGCTGATGTAGTATATGGCCAAAAAATAATCAGACTGTTGATGGTTAAATGCACTTGGGTGACACAGGCTCAGCCTGCAGCTGATGTAGTATATGGCCAAAAAATAATCAGACTGTTGATGGTTAATGCACTTGGGTGACACAGGCTCAGCCTGCAGCTGATGTAGGATATAGCACAAAATAACCACACTATCGATGGTTAATACACTTGGTGATAGCTCATGCTGGCGCACCACAAGTCACAAAATGGCCGCCGATCACCCCAGAAAAAAGTGATCTAAAAACGCTCTGGGCAGCCTCAAAAAAGTGAGCAAGTCAATAATAGCACTTCAATGATCCACAGCTGCAGATCGATCACAGAATGAAGTCTTTTGGAGGAGTTAATCTGCCTAATCTCGCCCTAACGTCGCAGCTGCAACCTCTCCCTATACTGATCATAGCAGAGTGACGTGCGGCGCTACGTGACTCCAGCTTAAATAGAGGCTGGGTCACATGGTGCACTGGCCAATCACAGCCATGCCAATAGTAGGCATGGCTGTGATGGCCTCTTGGGCCAAGTAGTATGAGCTTGTTGATTGGCTGCTTTGCAGCCTTTCAAAAAGCGCCAAGAAAGCGCCGAACACCGAACCCGAACCCGGACTTTTATGAAAATGTTCAGTACGGACACCCCCAAAATTCGGTACGAAACCCGAACTATACAGTTCGGGTTCGCTTATCCCTACCTGTCAGTGTCCCTTTAAGGATGCTTTTAAGAATATCCCATTTTATGGCTGCATTTTTACTTTTCAGGACATTGTCCCAGTATGTTTGGCCAATGGTCTCTCTTAGGCTACTTTCACATTAGCGTTTTTGCAGAATCTGGCAGGGATCAGCAAAAATGCTTCTGTTATGGTAACACAACCGGCTGCATCCGTACTGAACGGATCTGGTTGTCTCATCTCGCTTGGTAATTGGACACGTTTTGACTTGCATTGTGTTTCATGCCGGATCCATCTTGATCAGTATCCCATGACGCACATAAAATGCTGCTCGCAGTGTTTTTGTGTGTGGCATGGGAACGCAACAAAATGGAACGGAATGCAATCTGGTGCACTCCATTCCGATCAGTTAAGTTTTGTCCCCATTGACAATGAATGGGGACAAATGTTTTTCTCATTTTGAGATCCTATGACGGATCTCAATACCGGAGAGGGAAGCTCAGATGTGAAAGTAGCCTTAACTGGTCAAATTTGTTTTAATACTAAGTCCAGTATGGCCATCCCTCTAGTCGGGTCCTGAACCAGTTGGAAAGGTAGTTGTCTTTTGTTATTACCAAGAACCTGTTTCCTTTATGAGATCTACAGCTTTCAGTTTCCCAGTCTATATCTGTGTAGTTGAAGTCCTCCATGATAATGACCTCATTACGATTTGCTGCCTCATTTATTTCCTTTAGTATTCGATTTTCTGCCGACTCTGTATATCAGGTGGCTTCTAACAAACTCCTATCGGTATTTTTTTATTGTTTTTGCCTCCATGCATTTCTACCCACAGTGATACCGCAGGTTCATATCCCTCACTTATATCTACCCATAGTGTGGGCTTTAGAGAAGACTTAACATAAAGTCTTAGTGCCCAATATTCAGTTCTCTCAACTGAGCTTTGTGAGGGCTTACTTTTTGTATGATCAGTTGCCATCATTTTTTGTCCTATTTAGAGTACATGTCTTTTTTATCACTTTTTATTTCACTTTTTGGGAAGCAGGATAAAGAGAAGGCAGCAACTCTGTAAACTCTGGCAGGGCTCTTTTGGAACAAAGGGGGTCATTTACTATTATGAAATATGCATAAATTAGGCGTATTTCAGGCGCTATGTGCAACTTTGCCTTGCTCACGCCAGGTCTAAAATCATGGGCGTTGCCT